>NW_016107411.1:352200-354355 GCF_001604975.1 Cebus imitator | reverse complement strand
AAAAACACACAAAAAAACAAGTCAGATAATTTTAGGGATGTAAGTATCCTTAATCCAGTTTCTTAACACAGACACATAATATTGATTTTCAAACTCCCAGTAGATTATTTTTCCCCTAAGACATACTGTTTCCAAGGTTAATGTGTGTTTCAAACAATAAAAATGTATGGAGATAATTATATTAGAGACATGATGTGGTAGATTAATTGCAAAATGGACCCCAATTCTCTGATCCTCTTTGTATGCATTCCCTCTGATATCTGACTTTGCAACTTCTCCCATCAAGAGGTAGGGTCAATTTCCCCATCCCTTGAACTTGGATTAGCTTTGTGACTTGCTTTGAAAATAGGATACAGGGGAAGTGAAAGTGTGCCAGTTCTGAGACTAGATCTCCAAAGGTCTTGTGAGCTTTCCCTCTCTCAGATATCTGCCTACCACCAAGCTGGCCAGCTGGATGATGAGACACATGTGGTTGTGTGGCTTGGCCACCTCGTCACTCCAGCTGACAGTCAATCAACTACCAAACATGTGAGTGAGGGCACTGTCAACCAGCTGGCTCTGAGCCACTCTGCCATGTTAGCACAGATGCATGGCATTTCAGCAAAGAATTAGGGAAATGCAAATTAAAGCCACATTGAGGTATCAATATACACCTATCAGAGTGGTTAAAATAAAAAATGACAACTCCAAATGTTGGTCAGGATGCAGAGAAACAAAGTCACTTGTACATTGCAAGTGGGAATGTAAAATGGTACAACCACTATGGAAAGCATTTTAAAAGTTTCTTATAAAACTAAACATGCACTACCTACTAGTGTACTCTTGGTCATTTATCCCAAAAATGTATGACTTTTTTTTTCATCCAGCCAAACAAAAACCTACATTCAAACAAAAACCTGTACAGGAATGTCCATCACAACTTTATTCGCAGTAGTCAAAAACTGGAAACAACACAGAGGTCTTTCAACAGACTGGCCAGGCACGGTGGCTCATGCCTGTAATCCCAGCACTTTGGGAGACCAAGGCGGGCAGATCACTTGAGATCAGGAGTTCAAAACCAGCCTGGCCAACATGGTTGAAACCTCATCTCTACTAAAAATATAAAAATTAGCCAGGTATTGTGGTGTGCACCTGTAATCCCAGCTACTCGGGAGGTTGAGGCAGGAGAACTGCTTGAAGCTGGGAGGCAGCAGTGGCAGTGAGCTGAGATCATGCCAGCCTGGGTGACAGACCAAGACTTCATCTCAAAAACAAAACAAAACCAAACAGATAAACATTTAAAAACCAGGATTACTCCTCAGCAATAAAATGGAACAAATTATTAATACACACAGTAATGTAAATAAATCTCCAGGTAGTTATGCTGAGTGGAAAAAAAAAAAAAAGACGATCTCAAACGGCTGAACATTGTGTTTATAAAACATTTTTGACATGACGAAATTATAGAAATGGAGAACAGATCTGTTGCCAGGTCACAGACAGAGGAGGAACAAGAAGAGAGGGAGGTGGGTGTGCATAGAAGGGCAGTGTGGGGATCCTTATGGGGATGGAAATGTCCTGTATCTTGGCTGTATCTACATCAGTATCTTGATTGTGATATTGCACTACAGTTTTGTAAGATAGACTATTTGGAGAAACTAAGTAAGTTACAAGGAATCTCTCTGTATTATTTCTTACAGCTGTGTAGGAATCTATATCGAAAACTAAGTATAATTTAAACCTATTACCTGAATGGCTTTGTACAGGTTACTAATCCTCTCTAAGTTCTGGTTTCTTTATCCATAAAATGGGGAAAAATAGGACTTACTGAGGCTTACATTAGATGATTAAATGATGTTTACAGCATTCTTAGTGCATGATTAGTATTCAATGAATGTTATTGATAATATTTGTAGTAATATTAACAAGTAATAGTCAATACACATAGTCATAAATTCATAAAGTTTATTTGATAAAGTCCTACCAAGTTTGGCGGGCATGGCAGCAAGGCAGGCAGCAGTCTGAGCAAAGGAAAGGAGGCTCTGTTTGCTCAAAGTCCAGAAAACTGAGAAAAAACAGCTCTACCTTACAAACAGCTAGAGAATTAAACAGATTAGACATGTCAGAAAGTTAAGTGAAAACCTGGGCTGGGAACTGATAAGTTTTTTTCTTTTTT
>NW_016107411.1:289456-351803 GCF_001604975.1 Cebus imitator | reverse complement strand
TATATATATATATATATATATATATATATATATATGTCAAAGAGTCATCAAACTTTGGAGTTAAATTAGAACTTGACCTCACTGAACTTTTTAACCCCTCAGGCTATACTAAAGCAGTCTCTATAATATCTGATCAATAAAGGTGTTTTCTTAACTTCTAGTGATGAAGCCACTATCTTGCAGAGTAAAATACAATTGTTAAACTCTAAATCAGAGGATGACACTAAACTGCACATCAGAATCATTTGATAAACATTTTAAAAATAAGAGTTTAATGATTTTCAAAGGTACGATTTTTTTTCATTACCTTGGAAGATGTCTCTTCAGTGTGTAGATATTGGCAACACTTAATGATACTATATTTACTTATTGGATGACGTCTTAATCCAGCCAGAATACAGCATAATCAAGTTGCACCAGAGTAGAGCATATCCACCCACCCATCCATTCATTTAACAAATAATTACTGAGCATCTTCTATGTGTTAAAACGCCATGTTAGATGCTGGAGCTACAAATATAAGCAAGAGTGGCATAGTCTCTGCCTTCATAATACGTCTATCAAGAGAAGCAAATAACTGCTTAATTATCACAAAATTATGCACAATGGTGGGGATTAAAGAGGGGCTTTGGGAATGCAGAAGCATCTATTTGTCTGAAAGGTTATCAACAATAAAACTCACTTTTCTATAGGAATACACTGAGAAAATACATATCAACTCATTTTTTTGTGGCCATTTAGATAATGAAAAGAAATATCTCATTTGTCTGCCATCATCAAAGAATATCCTGGTCTAAGTGCACTTTGTAGAAGGCTACAACGTATCACCTTGTGCTAAAAGTTTATTTAACATTTGTAAAACCAAGTCCTTCTAAAATGCAACATTGGACACCACCCTGAATCACTAAAATAAACAAATGATTGTAATTTACACTATTTTCAACGGCTCCTGGTAAACCTTATGAATGCTAGTACAATGTATTTATACCAGGAAGACATGGAACACTCTGAGGGATGTAGAGGAACAGAACTCCTGCCATCTGTCCATGCCCTCCCTCAACTGCCTAGAACCCAGGGTGTGCATGTTTGCCCCCACACTAAACATTCCTGGATCCAGGATGCACTGTTTTCCTTAGGGCCCATTGATTCCACTAGCACTTGTTCACACTGCCTGCCTCTGACATCATTCCTCCCTTGCTCTCTTCAGCTAAATTGTTCTCCTTCTTGCGTTTTATAAGCTGGAACATAAATAAAAATTTCAGAAGGAATCCAAACAACAGCCATCATGTATAAATTTAAAGTAAAAGGACTCTTTGCCCAAAACGAAGTTCACATGCACAGAATTTGTGGAAAACATTTTCAGTGGACCAGGAGCCATTGCACTTTCCTTACTTTACTTCCAGGATCACAAATATTCCAAAAGCATTAAAGTGGAAAAAAAAAAAGAAAAAAGAAAACAAACAAGCAAATGCCACCTGCCTGACAGTGAGCATTATGTCAATTATGATTATCATTACACAGAATTTTCCCTAGAAGAAGCTCAAACATTCATACTATTATCTTCCTTATTTTCCCCAAATTCCTGAGATATTAAAAGAAGGCAAGTACCATTATTAATATTTTGAGAGGGAATCTGAGACCACCAAGATTCTAAGTGAGCTCCCCAAAGTCACAGAAAGAGGCCTGAGGTCCTCCTGTCTTCCTGCCCTCATTCTCCTTCCAGGAAACAATGCTCCCAGAGCAGAGATACCCACAAGATACCTAATTTTACTCTCAGGTATAGAAAAATTCAGGCAAGAGAATGCAAATTCCTCAGCACTGAAACCAGTGAAAATTTTTAATAGACATTTTCAATCTGAAGGAAACCACCTTTATTTCATATAAAAACACACAGAACCACCTAAGACCATAAAGAAAATACCCTCATGTTTCTAAATCACTACATGGACTCATCACCTTTCCAAACACCTTGAAATTACTTGGGATAAATGCAGTAACTCTCAGAGCACTTTTCATACAGAGAAAAACCACACCGTTCTGTGAGAGTATATAAAACTACCTACACACTTCCACAGAACAGAAATGACTCTGCATTAGCATGTTACAAATATCAACTCCCCGCCCACTGTCCCTGGATGTCTGCTCACTTTTCTGCATGAGACTAGATTGTTTTCAGGATAATTTCATTCTCTTGGGAGAGGCCTTTCCCTGCTCTCCAACTTGAGGGATGGTAGGTCCTCTTTCTTCGCCTCTGCATCTGCTGAATCTACTCAGGATGCTTGGAATATAATATTTTAAAGTGCTCACCATGTTCTTGCTGCTTTAAGCCAAATCTGTGCCTCCTTCCAGCTCCAATTCGTAAGGTATTACAAACTTTTACAGGAAAGGAATTGGAAACATCATTCCAAGTAGTCAGCAGTAGAACAGGAAGAGAAAGAGCAACAAAAAACAATAAAATAAAAGTGTGTCTCTCCTCTTCTTTAGGGTCACGGTTCCTCCTCCTACAAATCTAATGCACATTCTCCTTGTCTGCTTTTTCTAAACCATATGTCCTATAAAACTGGACTTACCAGTACAAGGAGAAGGTTTTAATGTGCATGAGTGTATCTGAGATGGATAGGGCTGCTGAGATATGTCTTGAGGGATAGCTCAGTGTTGGCAAAAGTCTGAAGAATTCATCTGACAACATCTCAATTAAGTGGGAAACTCATAAATTAAAGCAGCTCAGGGGCAATCTAAACTTCATTACCCAAGTCAGTCTGAAGCTCTAGGAATAATGTAAACTACAAATGTAACCATTTCCATTTCCTCTAAGTAAACCTCCCCCTCCAATTTGCCCATTGCTCCCTGTGCTGTCAATAGCCTACCGTTGAGAAGAAAGAGGAAAAGGTTTGCAGGTTGGGAGCTATTATTTATTCCACAAGACAGCCACATCTCAGTTTTCTGAGATAATTAGGGATAGGTAAACCAAGCTTCACATTCAGATTTGAGTTTCTTATCAATTTTCTCAAATACATAGTTAACTATGGGATAAAATTTGAATTTAACTCCCTATGATTGTCCCTCTATGTCTTTTAAGTGGTAGTACTAGTAAGCATTGTGCTAATTGAAACACTATATGGAAAGAAATGGAGAAGTACAACCTAAGCCTCTAGTCTCCAGTAAATCTAAGCCAGTGGCATCCATTTTCAGCAGATGGAAGGTAATAATCTGGGACAGGCACTCACTCGGAATCCTAGAGGACTGAAAAGGCAGTCAGGGTGGCCAACTGTGGGAATTAGGCAAGATAAATGCAGAACAATACTTATTCTACCTGAAGTCAGAACATACTTTTTAAAAAGAAAGTCTCGCTTTCTATGAAGCCTCTAAAGTATTACAAGAAATATTTATGAAAAATGTCAGTATTTGTTCATTAGAAAGGTATCAAAGGGATTCAATCAGTTCTCAGTTATTTCCTACTAATGGAGTTAATCAATGCAATGGATAGCCTAAAAAGGCAAACTGTATAGCTTACACATGGCTAATAAATTTACTCTCTTTATTATTGGTATATGATGCATTGAATCTTTTTCATATTTAACTGAATTCATTATTTTTGGAGAAGCCGAAAATCTTAAAAGGATAATTTTATTCAACCTTCTTACTTTTCATACAAGGGAAGCTGGGCTTAAAAAATGTTTCAGGCAATTATAGTTTGCTAAGCGGAAGAGTTAGGCCTTATCTTTGTCTGGGCTGCTATAACAGGATACCACAGATTAGGTGGCTTATAAACAATAGAAATCTATTTCTCACAGTTTTGGAGGCTGGACCAAGGTGCCAGCAGATCTGGTGTCTGGTGAGTGCCCACGCCCTGGCTCATAAACAGCTGTTACTGCATTTTCACAGGGTGGAAGTGGGGCGAGGAAGTGTTCCTGGCTCTCTTACAAGGCACTAAGCCCATTCATCAGAGCTCTGCCTTTGTGACTTTATCACCCATGGATTAGGATTTCAACACAAATTTTACGAGGACACAAACATTCAGTCTATAGCAGGTCATTTTTTTTTTTTTTTTTTGAGACAGTGTCTCGCTCGGTCACCAGGTGCCAGGCTGGAGTGCAGTGGCACAATCTCAGCTCACTGCAATCTCCGCCTCCCAGGTTCAAGCAATTCTCCTGCTTCAGCTTCCCAAGTAGCTGGGACTACAGGTGTGCACCACCATGCCCAGCTAATTTTTGTATTTTTTAGTAGAGACGGGGGTTTCACCATGTTGGCCAGGATGGTCTTGATCTCTTGACCTCGTGATCTGCCCGCCTCAGCCTCCCAAAGTGGTAGGATTACAGGCGTGAGCCACCGTGCCCGGACCATAGCAGGTCTTAATCTGAACATTACAACTGACATCATGAAATGGAGCTGTGAGGACTCTATTCAAAACAAGCCTGAAAATCAACCAGTTGCTTCAGTGTCTTCCCACTCCAACCCCAACCTTAGTTCAACCCTCAAGTCTCACTCACTTCCCAAAACACCAGAAAAGAATACCTCTGAGAACTTCCTAAGTACAATGTCATATTGATTTAATGCTCCAACTTGAATAGGACTTCATGTCCTATTATCTTTCCATAGTAGTTGATTGACATCTTCCCTGACAAAGTATGCAATTAGCAATTTTGATCTAAAGAAAACATTACTGAAAATGTTGCTAGCCTAAAATAAGCAAAAAACTTTTAGGTTAATCACGCTTGTGGAACAACATAAAGTGTGAACACTATCTAGAAAAAGGGTTGCATGTATTATCACAGATATGTAAGATTCATAGAGAATTCATATCTTAGACCTATGAGAATTTATCTGATTCCTGAAGAATCCCAAAGGAGATACCACAGCTTTTCACAACATTCCCAGGTAGCACAGTTTAATGTTTGCCTCTCTCACCACCGACATAAAACACCTATTTAAAACCTGCCTACTGCGGCCTAACAGGCATACTGTTTATTCTAATTTTGCCAAAATGAGGTCAGTGAAGATAAAACAGGGGATACAGTGTCTTTTCACTGTCACCCAGTATAGCTGAGTGACACTTAAGAGGCAAAGTCTACCTTGTCTTAATCGCAGTCACAACCCTGAAACATCTACTAAAACATATTCTAACAAATTTTAAATGATTGGAGAGTTAGAGAAATCCTTAAGATGTTTGTGAAAGAAAACTCTGCTTGAACAGAGGGCCTTATATTCCACAATGAAACATCCTCATAAAGGCAGCTAAGAAATGAGCCCACTTGTAACAGCACAACCAGGAGCCAGAATAATTACGATGGAAACACTTTATTTCAAATCATGAAAAGAGTTACACTTGATCTTCTTGTTAGCAGGGGCTGTGCAGACAGCAACATTTACTGTGAAATGTTAAGGGCAGATAACAGCTGATTTGAAAGGGGATTGTATAAATCTAGTTAAAGAGCAACTTTAGAAGATTATTTTCAATTACTGAGATAACATCATGGCTCTCAGAAAAAAAAAATGGAAAGGTTTGTTCTTTACACCACATACAGTATACGAAATCTAACAAAAACGCCTGCTTTCAAGCAATAATATCAGCTAACAGCTAATATGCCTTACCTTCACTTTATCCTCCTTCAAGTTGTTTTCAAATATTTCTAACATTTCCACGTCTGAGAACAAAAAGTCACTTTCTAATCAGAAGAAACAGCTTAAAAAACCATCTCCTTCAAAATAATTATTAAAGCTTTTATATTTGCAAGTGCCAAATATACGTAATCTGTGAGCCCTCTAAACTAGGGCTAAGGTCATGAGGTTAGAGTGCTTGCAACTTGGGGTTGATTAAAATGTTCACTGCCAGAACACTTAAATGACAATGTCTGGGCCTTAGCCCCCACTCACATCACCTTAACTGATCCGTAGGAACACGCACTGATTTGTACATGGACCAAAAAGCTACACCTCTAGCTTAAATGGAAAACCCCCTAGTTGTTATATTCCTCAACATGGCATGTATAGAGAGTGCCAATAATGTATTTGGGGGAAAAAACTGAATAAACAATAAAGAACCTAGCCTAAAGGAAAAACATCAAACTGGGAAGCAGAAAACCCTGTACCTTCCTGACTCTGTCATTTACAACCAATATGACCTTTCCAAGCCTCATCTTCTTGTACTTTCCACATGTTCTCAACATCCCAGCCACTTAATACTATGTTCCCTGGACATACTGTGTTCTTCTGTGTCTCTGTATCTCTGCTTTGAATGACCTTCTCCACCTGGAGAGCACCTTGGCGCCTAGCTTAATTCCTCTGTATATGAACGGCACTGAACTCCCTTGTCAGAATTAATCTGACACCTTGCTGTGCGCTCCTCTAACACTTGGTAACTATTTGCTTCCTCATGCTGATCACACACTGTAATTATCTATAGCCATCCATTCCTCAAGTAGCTTAAGTGCTCCTCCAGGACAGGGACCATGTCATCCTTGTATATTCACAGCTGCGGTAACATTAGTAAGCACTCAGTAAACATTTATGAAATAAACAATGAATCAATGAAGGCATGAATGACAAACTCACTTCACCAACTTTCATCACCTTTATAACGGAAAATAATCATTACCCAGTTCATTCAGAAATCATAGTGATCAAAAGACGAAATGATGCTTTTCACGTTGTTAGGTGATGATTATAATTAAGATAGTAATGTTAAAATGTCAACATACAAATAGAGTATGCTGTCTTCACATACAGTCTGCCTATACTCAATTTCTTCTCATAAAAAAGAGATTTACATTTTAGCAAAAGGGGACACTTCGTTGTCCAAAAAGTATTCCTACAACACTAAAACTAAATCTCTAAAAGACAAAGAATCATTAGCCATTTCACATGTGCTTCTCCTTCCATTAATAAGCCGCATTTCTCAGCTTGGACATGTGGCTAGATACAGATTCTACTCTGTGATGTACACTGGACTCTGCATATTCCACTCTCGTGTTGCCACCTCAAAACATTTCAAAACAAAATTGCATTTCTCTGGAAAAACAGGTCCCTGATTCACTGAAGGACTGAGGCAACTCTTTGAAGAGAAAAAGGTAACTGAAGGATCCTGAAGGTGCACAGGAGCAGTGATAATGATCTCATATTTCAGCTGTAGGTAACTGAGGGCTGTATGTTAAACATTTTCTTCAAAGATCTATGTTCTTTCTAACCAAAATACTTGCTTGTCACAGACAGAAAGAATCATCTTATTTGATAAAGACTATTGTTGTAACAGTAAATCCTAACACGGTTCATTCGTTTGAGGAAACAGTATCTTAGCCATGCACTCAAGCCAAAGCACCACAGTCCTCTCAGGCCCGGGGACAACGGGGTGGTGCATTGCTATAGCTCAACTGTAGAAAGGTAAACTTTGCAGCACTGAAGTCTAAAAACACATACAGGGAACAGTTATGAGCTTGTATTTCGGGATTATTTTAAGGTAACAAATAATTAAAATTATATTCAAGTCCCAATGTTCCCATTGCTAAGAAGAGCAAAACTGACTTGATTTCTAAATTTGTAGACAAAGACAAGGTCAAGCTACGGACAGAAGGATGGGAACTGAGAATTCTTACCAAAAAGATGAAAAGGATATCCCAGCTGCAAGTTATCATAAGCTAGTTGGCCCATCATCTGCCCGGCTGCAGCTGTAACCAACTATCAGCTCACCCAAAGAGATTCACGCTCTCATGGTGCCAAAATGAATGTCTCCCTTAAAAAAAAAAATTGCCCAATTGAAAATAACTCTCTAATCTGCATCCTTTCAATAGAAGTGAAGTGCACTTCACCAACACAGAGCACAGGCATCTTGAATTAGCAGAGAACTATTTTTAACACATGAAGGATAAGATATGAAATTAGTTTCACAGGGAATGAGAACCTTGGAGATTATTTACTTTGCCTTAATTACTCTGACTCACCATTAATTTAGCTTTCCTAGGGTACTAAATATTTCACGCTAAGATTTTGAGACTAAAGAGACAGGAGCAAAAATTTGGAGAATTGGAAGTTTGCAGTGGCATCCTCAACACCGAGACACAGATGTCCCCATTGGGCAATGAAGACCATTCACATATGCACTGCTCAGTGACATTTTTAGTTACTGTTTCTGTGTTGTTTTTAACCTTGGAATCAGAACCTGTGCCCTGAAGTAAGCAGGGAGCCAAACTTTATGCAGCTTCTGTTTTACTCCTCAGCCAACAATATCACCAGTGTTCACAGCTACTCCCAGCAGCTGCCAAATAGGGCAGGCAGCAATTGCCTCAAGCCAAGGAGGGAAAAGTTTAGACTGTGCATTAAAAGAAAGTTTATAACGATAAGTGCAATTGAGCAATTAAGTCAATTCCCAATAAAGGTGACTAAGGAGACAGTACAGCAGATATTCTGTAATGGATTCATTAGGGCATCAGTGGGAAATAATGCACTCAGCCTCCCACCAAAGCACTTACAGTGAGCAGGGTCTGTCATACACGGCTGGGCACTTGCCAAAACCCTCTACTCTCCCACATGGCTCTTAATCAGTTGTCCACTGGCAGACACCACAAACATGGGCAGTGCATAGCAGCTAGCAGGAGCCTGAGGAGAGCAATGCACTGGATGCCAGATGTAATACCAGACTCACTAGGACCACTCAATCTGTCAGTGCCCTCCAGTTCCACCTGGCATTCAGCAATTAGGATTGAGGAGGAGGTAGAGAGACTAAGAGAGCAGGGGTTCTTCTTTCAGTGGATGCCCACAGAGAACTGTTCCATATTCTAAATGTCAAATGAACTGGTTCTGTCTTACATAACTCATTCCAGTAAACTTAAGCCATATTTTTCAATAAGTACTCTACAACCTAACATTATCTTTTTTATATCCATATATTTTCACTCTGATAAAGCTGTGCTTTCATTTATGTTGTGCTTTTCTTCCTTTTTGATTACTGCTTAATTGTTCTATATCCTTCTAGCATTCTGAACCCAAATAAACACAGCAGACAAGTTTGATTATCTCCAAATCTCCACCAATCAAATTTTCTGTAATGAACATATGCTTCCATAATAAACATTTCTAGGCTGAGTGTGGTGATTCATGGCTATAATCCTAGCACTTTGGGAGGCTCAGGCAGGAGGATCACTTGAGACCAGGAGTTTAAGACCAGCCTGGACATCATAGTGAGATCCTGACTCTATAAATAAAATTTTTTGAACTACCCAGGCATGGTGGCACATACCTTGTAGTCTTAGCTACGTGGGCCCAAAAGTTTGAGGTTACAGTGAGCTATGATTGTGCCACTGCATTCAAGACTGGGCAACAGAGCAAGATGCTGTCTCTTAAAACATAAATATTTAATTTGACCATAATAATTACTAACATTTCTTTAGCATATTTATAGCTTTAAAACTTACATATACCATATTACTTTATCTTGTCTATTTTTACCACGTGGCCTCATGCCATGTTTCTCATGCTCATGAATACTCCCAACTAGCAGTCATTTTTCACAAGTAAGCTGTTTCCTTTGTCACTGTCAATCGGACTTCCTTGCCTTCTGTCTAGGTCACAAACCTTACTTGGGCCATTTACACTTTCAGTCACTTATCATTTATAAGCCTTAGGTGAATCTCTCTAAAACCATATCTCAATTTCAATATTTAACACTGTATTGCTTATTTTGTATTATCAGTTAAAATAAAATAAACAAGTTGCTATTAGTTAATTTCTATTTGGGGAGAGAAAAAGCAACATAGAGAACAATGTGGTGAAAGAAGCATTCAGAACTCTTGCTTCTTCTGTTTACCAGGTATCACAGTGGACAAGTTACTTAATCTATGTTTTGGCTTCCTTTTGACATTAAAAAGGTTGCCATGAGGATTGACTAGGATGACATATGCAACTGTGCC
This sequence comes from Cebus imitator, assembly GCF_001604975.1. Classification (NCBI taxonomy): domain Eukaryota; kingdom Metazoa; phylum Chordata; class Mammalia; order Primates; family Cebidae; genus Cebus; species Cebus imitator. Next base: position 341,904 of record NW_016107411.1, on the reverse strand, counting down.
TGAAAATGCTCAAAAGACACTACCCATACGCTGAATCTTCTGCTAGATTTCTGTCTAAATGCCCTTCTCCTTCACATTAATAAAGGCTACTATGGCAAATTAACATCCCTCTGCCACTGGGCCCCTGCAAGTGTCCCACCCCAACGAGTTTCCTCATTCACTTCCTCAAAAGATGACCAAGACACACTGGGTGTTGCCACCCCAGAAATCACTGATTTCTAAGTTAATTTTTTTTTTTTTTTTTACTAAATTCAACTGCAAGAATTTCAGAAAAACTACAGTTGAGAGCAGAAAGTAACTGCATAAATGGCCATTAACTCCAAGCACTTCCAATTATGCTTCACTGGCTTTTACATCCTATATTGGAATGGGGAAGTAGATAGTAACAGACTGACTGCAGAGCAAGCATGTGTTGACAACAGGATACAGGTGGGCACTCAGGGGCTCCCAAATAGTCTATCTCTAGGCCATCACCCACCAAGCACAAGGCTTGCAGCTGGTAGAATACATTCCTCTACATTCCTTTCTCTTTGCCTTCCTCGTGAAACACTTAAAAACCACAGGAGCTTTGATTAACCTCAAATGATATCACTTCCAATTTGTCTGGCTCAGAGAAATTGTGACACCTGAAATTCTGCTTTAACTCTGAAGCCTCCACTTAAACATTCAGAGACTGAAGCAAGCTCACAACAGGCAGTTGAGGGATATCAATGCGTAATTGGCAATAGTGTAGTTTCACAGCGTAGAAAGCTTATGGAAAATGCAAAATGGGCATATCTTTTGACCCAGCAATTCCTCTAATAAGAATTTACCCAAAAGAGATAATTGCCCAAGTATAAAATGGTGTACATACAAGTACGCTTAGAGTAGCAATGAATTTTAGAATGAAAAATTGGAAACAAATGTCTATCAGTAAATCTAGAGTAAACTCTAACCGGTACAATTAGCTGCCTAGTCAGTGAGGCTTTTCCCCCTCTTCTCTCACAAAACTCTAAGTGTCCAATTCCTGAGGTTTGGATGAAATTAGCATACACTTCTACCCAGATCTGAGACAATGAGAAAATGCCATTCCCCCTAGTCACATGACCTACAATGGTATAAGTAGAAGGAGTAAAAGAAGCTCTTTTTCTCTGGAAAGTTATTGTGCTCCTAGAGATGCAGCAGTTTTGCTACCATTAAGAGCATAAAAAAGAGTAAGAAATAGAAAATTATAAAGAAAGAAATCCTATATCCTGATTAAATCATGCCTGAATCCCCTACCCACTGGATTTTTCATTCTGTTCTATTTATGCTAGTTTGCTGTGGGAAATGTATTACAATGAAAGGCACCCAATAAAAGTATTCAAGTCATTAAAAATACATTAACATGGAGAGAGGCCCATTACATATTATTAAGAAAAAATGGATTACATAATAGTACATACAACAAAAATCCCATTTATTTACAACTTTATCTGCATAGAATAGTATATGTATGTGTATACACACAAACTCAGAGATATGCCTGGATGTGTCAACAATGATTATTTGTAGCAGGAATTCAGAGGAATTTTACCTTCTTTTTGTATTCTTCTATAGTGTTTGCTGTGGTGCAAAACATGCATTTTTGTGAAAGAATATAAGCTTCTAAAAACTGGCTATTTACTGATTCTGTCTCCAGTGTATAATAAATGGACGGCTTTGCCTCATATCCCTCTCCAAACTTAAGTGCTCCAGGAAGAAAAAAAAATCAAGAAAACTAGCCAGGCACTCAAAATATTATTTCATTATAAAAGTCCATGATAAAGCAATGAAACCCCTTTCAAATCTGAATTTATACATACTGAAAAAGAAACACAGCTAGCATTACCTAAGTATCTTTCTAGAAAAGTGGAAACAACATTAATCAAAATGAAACATCCTACAGAAGTTGAAGACTTCCTATCCTGAAAAGAGAGAATCCATGAGTGGGGAGCAGAGACATAGGCAGAGCCTCCAGGAAGAGCAGGAACCTTCGAGGCCACATAAAAGCTGCAAAGGGGTTCTGGACGCTATCATATTAGACAAATGGTTCCTCCCTTACTATCCACATCCTTTTTTTGTGGGATAAATCTCCGAACATCTAACCCACCCCTCAGTAAAGGAGTCTTATTCTAGTCACTCAAGGCTCTCCAAAGGTGATAGTTTTAAGGAAACTAGATTAGATGTTCTCTCTGACCATTTTCAGTTCTAAAATCATCACTTAATTAATTAAGTACATTACACACATTTTGTGAAGAGAGACTCTTGGAAAGATTTTTGAAAAACGTGGGTTATAGACATCTGACTGCTGTAGATTCAGGCTGGAAGTGACAGGTCTAAGAGGTAACACTGGGTTTAGAAATATCTACCAAAGGCAAACAGAAGTCAAAGATAAAATCTCTATTTGTTTACTGGTGATTTTTTTGTTAGAGTTTGTAGAATATTCCCAAAAATGTCTGAAAAACTCTAGCTTCTACAATCAGTTCATTGGTGTGATATCTCTTTAAAGTAAAAGGAATCTTATAGATACAAGGTAACTGCAAAGATAATAGGATAATTTCCATCAGTTCCAAAGTTAATTTCTAGCAGTTACTTTTGCTTTTACAGTAAGTTACTACACTACTTACATTGTATTTCATGATACTAGCATTATTCACAGTCAGACACTACTTTGTCCTGAGAAAGGGTACTCAAAGAAAATAATCTAAAATAAACACCAAGTATCAAATTGTCTATACTACATGTTAGCTTTGGAATCAAGTTAAAGACGTGTCCCCAAAAAGCATTTCTCCTGTTCAAAATTACAAGCATGCACTAGGTTATCCATTTGTCTATTCTGCGTCTGATTCTAATTCCCTCCCACCTAGATGGACTGTTGGCAGCCTTCCATCCTACAGGGCATAATAATGGTAAGGAAGTTCTCAGCACTTTGGGAGGCTGAGGAGGGCATATCACCTGATGTCAGGAGTTCGAGACCAGCCTGTCCAACACGGTAAAACCCTGTTTCTACTAAAACACCAAGAATTAGCCAGGCATGGTGACATGCGCTTGTAATCCCAGCTACTCAGGAGGCTGAGGCAGGAGAATTGCTTGAACCCGGGAGGCGGAGGTTGCAGTGAGCCGAGGTTGTGCTGCTGCACTGCAGCCTGGGTGACAGAGCAAGATTCTGTTTCAAAAAAAAAAAAGGAAAGAAGACAATAATGAGTAGTTCTCAAACTTCAGTTCCAACAATAATCCTTTATGGACTATAGCATTCTGCATCAGTAGCTTGAGATGGGCTACTAGCTGTAATTTTAAAAACAACCTAGATAGATCTGAATAGTGTACAGACTGCCCTTTGGGAAACAATGATGTAGATCATTACAAGGTGATTTTGTCACTTACAATCAAACCTGATTCTATAACTCTGTCCTGGATCATTCTACTCTTCTCTGCATCTATGGTCACTATTCTTGTCCCTTGCTCGGAAACCCACCACCACATAACCTGCACTTGAAAATAATTTCCAAGTTAGATCTCTTATTTCCAGTCCTGTCCTCTCCAATATCTCCTCCAGAAACTTGCCAGAAAGATTTTATGTATTACAAATCAGACCACATCACTTCCCTTAAAACCCTTCAATAACTGTTTAAGGAGTATAGGATTTCCTTTTGGTAGCTGCACAATATTGTGAATATACTAACTGCCACTGAATTGTTCACTTTAAAGTGGTTCATTTTGTGTTATGTGAATTTCACCTCATTTTTTAAAATGGTGGACAAAACAAACGCAAATGGCAGACAAAGGCAAAAACACTTCAGTGGCTCTCCACTGCACATAGGAGAAAATCCAAAATCTCCAGTATGATTTATTAGGTCTGGCATCATTGGGTCCTAACCACCACCTCAGCAGTCTTGTTCCTGCCAGTGTTAACCATTTCTCTCTATACTCTCCAGCCACATTGGCCTCCTTCAGGTTTTCTAAAAGCCAAACTTTCACCCATCTGGGCTTCATACAGGGGACTCACCTGGATAACCCCAACCATCCTTCAGATATGAATTTATAAATTACTCTCCCATATAGGCCTCCTCTGACCACTTCACCCTCATTATGCCCTTTCAGAGAAACTCGGTTTTTTCCAAGTACTTATCATAAGATCCAATTACATAATTACTGTTCTGTTTAACTGTTTGATGTCTTTTCCAGTAAATTATAGACTCCCAAGACAGGAATGGTGCTTATTTTGCTCACCACTATGTTCCCAGCATCTCGTGTGAACTTGGCACAACAAATACCTATTCTTTAGGCACACACAATGAATATCTAGCATGGTTTTCTCCAAAAACATTAAATCTCTACCACAAAATTATTATAGAGCTATAATCACAATATCATATGAAATTTAAAGTACATGTTAAAGTTATTCTAAAACTCAAAATAAGTAGATGAGGAAAATCAGAAACTACTTAGAATCAACCCAATATAAAGTGTATCCACCAAGCACAGAAAACAGCTTCTCTAACTTCTGTAGCACCTGCTTTGTGATGCTTGATAGAATCAAGTCTCTAATGCCCAAGGAACTTCCACTTAAAAACTCTCTCTTCAAGCCACAGCACATTACTAGGTAATAAGGAAAGAAATATAGTGTACATCTCTGCAGAAAGATACAATTGAAATGGATAAAAGACTAGAATTCAGAAGGATGTCAGGAGAAACTGTTAGCTGGTCTCACATAGGCATGACTTTCTTGAAAAAAGGTGTATAGAGTACTACCAGAAAATAAAGGCCCTGGACTTAGTCAGTTCTGAGAGACAAAGAAAAAGGAAAATGGAGGAGAAACTCACAGAAAGGCAGGCATAATTAGTGTTTTGTTACTAAACAAACTGCTCTTCAGTGATTATAAGTGCACATGTGATTGATTTTTCTCAATCTTGCACTTGTATTAACTAGAACCCTAATTTGTCCATGAGGCTGAAGTGTGTCTTAATTACCTGCCTTCAAAGCTTATGCCCATTTAAAATAAGCTTATTTCTTTTCCATTGTCTGTTCACTCAGAGCCGCCTAATCCATAATTCTCCCGCTCAGCACTCACCACTTCTGATCACTACGGAGAGCAGAGGCAAGGGATGGCCTTACAGACAGGTTCCAAAAAGATCTATCTGTTCCTAACTGTGTGCACCAGCCGACAACACATTTCCCAGCCCTGCTCTCACTGCAAGGGCAGCAGAACATCAAGACCTGAACACATTTACCATCCATGCCACAGCAATCTTTTCTTTCTTTCTTTCTTTCTTTTTTTTTTTTTTTTTTTTTTTTTTTTTTTTTTTTTGAGATGGAGTTTTCGCTCTTGTCACCCAGGCTGGAATGCAATGGTATGATCTCAGCTCACCATGACCTCTGCCCCACAGGTTCAAGTGATTCTCCTGCCTCAGCCTCCAAAGTGGCTGGGAGTACAGGTGCCTACTACCACACCCAGCTAATTTTTGTATTTTTAGTAGAGACAGGATTTCACCATGTTGGCCAGGCTGGTCTTGAACACCTGACCTCAAGTGATCTGCCAACCTCAGCCTCCCAAATTGCTGGGATTACAGGCCTGAGCCACTGTGCCCAGCCTCTTTTTTCTTTTTCTTTTTTTTTTTTGGAGAGACAATGTCTCCCCTGCTCTTTCACCCAGGCTAGAGTACAGTGGCATGATCATAGCTCACTATAATCTCAAACTCCTCTGTGTTCAAGCAATCCTCCCACAGCAGCCTCCTGAGTAACTAGGGACTACAGGTGTGCATCACTAACACATTTAATTGTTGTAGAGGGAAGGTCTCACTTTGTTGCCCAGGCTGGTCCTGAACTCTTAGCCTCAAGTGATCCTCCCATCTTGGTCTCGCCAACTGTTAGAATTATAGGTGTGAGTCACCTCACCTAGCCCACAGATGATTTTTCGATACTTAAGTTTTATTCTGCCAAATCTTTGAGTTTTCCCAGGCCTGGTGGTGATTTGCAAGGCTACTAATTTGAAGACTATCCCCATGTGCGCTGCAATGCCTAAACTGCTCCTGCCATCTGAGGATGGAGTACCCACAACTGGGTGGTTGATGTGTCCTTTTGAACATCTTAGAGACAGCTCTAAAGCTTGTTCTTAATTGAGGCTGCAGCTTCCTGCTCTCTCTGTTTGGCTGGGGGCCCCTGGAAAAAGAATGAGGCTGCTAGGGGGCCTACATGGTTGCAACCAACAAAACTGCTTTCCAACAGAGACGGGGAGCCTGAGCAATCACCACAATGTCCCACTGCCACCCCTAAGGATTACAAGTTGCTCTTTTGTGCCTCCTTCCTTAAGGCAGTGTGTGTGACCACTGTGGTGGCCCCCAGCTTTGCTCCACTGACAGACCTTCTTAATTTGCCTTATGTTTGAAGATGCTACTTGAGGCCTGTTTCTTTCTTACCCAAGCATTCTTATTAATGTTCTTGCCATTGTTTTTATGATAGAACCACTATATTTCCAGAGGCAATGAGGTAGAGGACACTGATAACACTATAAAAAGTATTTTTATGCAGTAAAGTGCCAGCCAAACCAAACCCTACGGAGCAAAGGTATGATCTGAAAGTCAATGTACATTTAGGCGTGAGTCATGAGACCAATATGTTAGTATGTTAAGAATATAGTACATAAGAGATGAGGTCAGTAAGAACTGCTGGTAGAAAATAAGATAGGGAATGTTAGCAAATGAGGGTTTGAAGGACAGAATAACAAAGACATTGGAGGGAGATTACCAAATTGCCAAACATGTATGAAAAAGAGGTGCTTGGAAAAACTCAGAGGAGGAGGGAATGAAGAGTCAGCAAAGGAACGGAAATTACTGGTGGCAGGGGTGAGGTTATAAATGCCGGTAACTTCTACCCCACCTGGAACCAGCAAGCTTTTTGCAGTAGAAGAAGCTACAATGTCAGAAGACAAAAATCTTACCAGATTTATAACATTTCCATGCTTTGAAGAACTGGGGAATGTTTAGGAAAATAGAAATATCTTCAAGTATCTTCCACTGAGGAAATTAAATGCAGAGAATTGATTACTCAGGTGATGGAGGTGCAGACAGCCTAACACCAGATAGTGAGGTAATCTAGAGATTAGCGTGAGCAGGAAGCACTACCTCCCCTGGACTATAGCAGGAAGTAGTATTGCTGGAATCTGTGGGACAAAGTCACTAGTAAGCAGCTAGAAGCAGAGAAAGTCTGTCATGCAAGAGCAGTGCTACAGAGGTGAATTCCCATTGCCAGAGATGCTACCCAAAGCTAGAAAAAAGAATTTTAAAATCCTGCATTGCCCTTTTTCCTGCAGTCTCCGACAAGTGTCTCTCAAGCAAGCCAGCTGACTCAGAAATCTGAGAAAGAAGCCTGCAGGGGTGAGCCCCCTCGTACAGAGAGAGGAGGAATGAAGGGCAAGGAATGCTGTACCCAACACAAGAGGGGAGGATAGAAATGCTAATGAAAGGATGAGGAGTTCAAGAGGCTCCTTTTACAATAGGCATATTAAAAAGGTTTGCTTATTGCCATACAATGGTCACAAAGGAATAATAAATAAGCTAGAAGTTCTACCTTCTGGAATAGCTGACTGACCTTCCTGCCACATTCAGGTGGCCCCTAATGCTGCTATGCAAAATCCAGGTTGAAAGGGGGTTGGGGAATTTATTTTCTGTTACATTTTCTTCAGTTACAATTAAGTCAGGACTAGTCCAAACATGTGAAAAAAAATTATAAGAAAAATTCTACACTAAAAAAGACTTTTAAAATGAAAAATATCATTAATACTGCATAAAAGTAAATACATATGTGTGCACAGACATACACATATGTACAAGTAAAACTGAGGAAATCTGAACAAGATTGTCAGGGTCAACATCCTGCTTATAAAAGTGTACACTATAGTTTTACAAGATGTTATATTTGTAGGAACTGGGTAAAGGGTACACAGGATCTCTCTGTATTATTTCTTTTCTTTTTTTTTTTTTTGAGATGGAATCTCACTCTGTCACCCAGGCTGGAGTGCAATGGCATGGGCATGATTTTGGGTCACTGCAACCTCCATCTACCGGGTTCAAGCAATTCTCCTGCCTCAGCCTCCTGAGTAGCTGGGATTACAGGTGTGTGCCACCATGCCTAGCTAATTTTTGTATTTTTAGTAGAGATGATGTTTCACCATGTTCGTCAGGCTGGTCTCGAATTCCTGACCTCAAGTGATCCACCCACCTCGGCCTCCCAAAGTCTGCATTATTTCTTAAAATTGCATGTGAATCTACAATTATCCCAAAAGAAAATGTTTAATTAAAAATAGCATAAATAATGTACATAATATCCACAACAAGGCTTCTTTTTTTTCTTCTTTTTTTAGACGGAGTTTCACTCTTGTTGCTCAGGCTGGAGTGCGGTGGCACAGTCTCAGCTCACTGCAACCTCTGCAGTGATCTGATTCTTCTGTCTCAGCCTCCCAAGTAGCTGAGATTACAGGCGCTTACCACCATACCTAGCTAATTTTTGTATTTTTAGTAGAGATAGGGTTTCACCATGTTGGTCACACTGATCTCAAACTCCTGACCTCAGGTGATCCACCCGCCTCGGCCTCCCAAAGTGCTGGGACTACAGGCATGAGCCACTGCACCTAGCCTGGCCTCTTCTTTTCTACTGTGTGTCCGGGGTTTCTTACACTCACATGCTCAGTATTTCTACTGTCAGCACTCTTTGTTCTCTTTGTTAAGCAAAGCACAGGAAGCTCTTTGCTGACCCACTCCACAACTGCTCATGATTTGGTCTTTTCTTTGTCACTGACTCTATACTACTTTTGCAAAAATATGGGGATGATGTCAGGTTGCTCTTGTTTGATTATTCAGCCTTTGCATTTCTTACTACAGAGAGAAGCTAGAATACTGGTATTCATACATGGGACAATTAGAAGCCTGCCTTATCTTATTTCATATCTTCTAACAAGCTTCAACCTGTTCATTTCATAATTAAGCATTAAATGCAAAACAGCTCTCTTTACAGATTTATGCTTTCTTTCTCTCACTCTCTGTACCCCTTTATCTCCTTTGGGAACTAGTGGCCTAAGAACTGGCAGGAGAAAATCGCAATCAAAAGCTTGGCATTATGACAGAACAAGAGGAAAACAACAACCCCACCCCCAGCTACCACTCATTCACTTAGCTAAAATATAGGCTATCAAAGCAGCAGGGAAAACAATAGCTACAAATGCACAAAGAGTCATGCTAGGTCTTCCAGAAACTGATGGTGGATGAAAATCACCTCTTGGCCAAGAGCAAGGGGGGAAAATATCACTATTCATCACAAAATGATGCACCACAGATCTCTCTTCAACTCTCCTTCTCTACAACTCCACAAATCCTTCCTGTAAAATATAACTTTCTTCCTTTAATGATCTGATAGTGAATTATTCATATTCTTCAATTTATCTTTCCTTCTTCTTTTATTTATGCTCAGACATGTACTACTTGACTGTAGAAAGCCTAAGATTACAGGCATGACAGAGGATTCCTAGCCCTTCCAGGGATGCCAAGTCCAATGGGCAGGGCAGGGCAACAGGACAAGGTGGAGGACTGAACGCTCGTCTGCGGAATGGCAGTGAGCTAAGTGACCACACGGTGCAGGCCTCTACGCCATGCTGACTGTTTTAGACAACACTCTATCTCAAATCCTTTCCTTATCTCTATCCCCACAGTTACTACCTTGGCTTAGGTGCTCGTGATTGTTTGTCTGAGCAGTGCCACTTCCTAGCTGGTCTCCATGCCCCCAAATCCTCCTCCATCCATCCATTTCCGACACATTTGCCAGAATAATCTTTCTAAGTTACAAATCTAAGGAGCAATGACCTCATCTTAATCCTTCAGTGGCTCTCTATCACCTGAGGCCAGGTCTCCCAAACTTGCCTCATTATTTAAAAAAAAAAAAAAAGAAAGAAAAGCAGATTCTTCCATATCTTACGTTGAAGAAGCTAACCTTGTGACCGAATTTAAGTACAAAGTTATTTATTTGGGGAGGGGATCGTAGGACATACTGGTAGAGGAATGGAGAAGGGAGACAGTCATTTTTAAAGCACAGGTCGTCTAGCTGGCTATGACTGTGGGTAACTGAGACTCAGTTTCATACGGAAGCTATGGGATACAATGTGAAATATGCATCAGTTATTCTACCCAATGGCAGAGAATGCTAGCATATTACCTGGCTCTCTTGTGTCACTGGCTGAGGTCTGTTCCTAAGGCCATTAACTGTACTGCACTATTAAGCTTCCCCCACACAGGAGAAAAACCCCGGGTGGGAAATAAGAGGTACCTGCAAAACTGCATACTGAACCAGGGCATGTCAGGGCATATGAGTAGCAAACTATTTCCGCTGCACCAGGCCATGTCCCTGACGATGTCCATTCAGTGGGTCTTGGGTGGAATCTGGAAATCAGTATTGTGACGAACACATCATAGGATTCGTATGAATGGGCAGATTTGAAAAACACTGACATTATTAAGTCCAAAATCTTTGGTGGACTCTACCAGGCCCTCCATGGTCTGTGTCTTCTGCCCTGCTGTCCAGACCAACCTCCATGCACAGTCCACGTGAAAGAACACACTGAATATGTGCACTTCCCTGCAAGCAGCATGTTCTCTTCCATGAGGAGCAACTGTGCCTTAAGAATCTGTATGATCACTAAAGCCAAATACCGTACCATTTAAATAGTAAATGCCCAATATACGTTTATTAAAGAAATAATCCACAAATAAATACATAGTATGGTATTACATAAGTAGTATTGAAAGGTTGCCTGGCCAAAAAAGATCTTCCCTGTGTATTAAAATAGTAGGTACAATTCCACTATTAAAACTAATCAAATACATATTGAGCACCTAATCTATGCAAGACACTCAGAAATCCCTCCAGAAAAGTACTTTAACTTTTTATCAGCTTTTACATTTTAACAAACATTGCTGATACACAGATGTGAATAAAACCCTACAAAGGAGTTAAACACCTGAGCAGTGGTAGAAAGGTAAAGGACACTCATTGTAAAAGGAATTGGAAGTATGTAAGACTTTACCTATCCTGTGATTCTGTCAGGTTTGTCTTCGGGAACAATACCTCCTCCCTCGTAAAGATTCAACAGGATAAAGAAGAAAGTTTTATTTCAATGTCATGGAACACCTGGAATTATGACTTCTTCCACTGACTGGAAATGTGGTACTTGGGATCCATATGGTGACTGTGACTCTGGGCTCTATCCCTTACATGCACAATGGCTTTTGAGGCTTTCTAGATGCTCAAGGTGCTCTGTTGCAGTGAGAACAGAGCAGAGGCAAGGCGTTGGCCACTGCAGTCATTACAGACCTCATCTGTGGCTTTTCTCCCACTGTCAGAGATGTTAACACAGAACCTTGGCCACATTCCAGTCTGGATAATTACACTGAAGCTAGCAAACTTTACCCTCCAGCACGAACTAAACGAAGTATTTATTTGGACTTGCTGCCATAACCTTTGTTATGCTGCTGTGGGCTATTGAAGAGCTATTCTCTACTTGGGATGGCTGTATTTGTGGAAAATAAATAGCTCTGGCATTATTTTCTATACTGAAAATATCGCTGGCTAAGTTGGCTATTTTGGCTTAAAAATGCAGCGCCAGAAACAATTAGAAATTACAGTAATTTCTTCTCCAATCTCTAAACTTTTATTATCCACACAGATGAAGCTTGAAATATTTGCAGCATTACACAAATAGGGAGAAAAGATGTATTAATTCCACAAAATATACACTTAGTGTCTGCCATATGCCAGGCTACATGTCGTAGGTATTGAGCGCTGTTCTCTGTGCTGGGGGCACTGAGATGTTATGTTGTCAGTGTAAATATGAAATTTTTCCAGAGGGAGTAATTCTAATGAATTCTTCCTATGTTGCTACATTTCTAAAAATCTGAATACATTACTTTAACTTGAAAAACTACCATACACAGTTCTCCCGATAAAATACTACTTTTGTCTGCTTTTAAAATAAGAGTCTGTAGGACCTTAAACTCTATGTGTATGTGAAAGTATATGTGTATCTAAGAATGAGAAAATATGCCTTCCTAGCTATCCTGGAGGGTAGCAAAGAGAATGCTGCTTATATTTTGTTTGCTTATTTTTAGTAATCATCCTATTTGGGTGGGTAAGAGTTTACAGGTTATAATAGTAGAAGCTGACATAAGAAAATTGGAAACATAAATATCTCTTGTTTAAAGCTCTTTTACTGAATAAAAAAACACAAAAATCAGGCCCTGTAATATTATATCACAGGAATGAAAAATGACAAAAAGAAAAAAATGTAAGTATTGTGAGTGTTTGCACATATGTACAAGTTATTTTGCACATGAAAATAGGAGAAAGAAGTTAATTAAATCCCAAGATTCCAGTAGATTAAATATATGAACTACAGAATATTTAACAGCACACTATGCAAGTAGATACAGAAATAATCCAGAAATTTTTTTTAATAAACATAACCTTGAAATTCACATAAATCCTAGTGGTTCTGAAACAAATACTCTTTGAGACAAATTATATCCAGTCAGTAGAAAATATTTTTTTTTAAAGTAAGGTTCACTTGAACTTTGCCAAATTATTATTCTTTTGGAAAATCCTTCCAGCTAGAACAAGTTAGTAGTAGGATTCTAAAACTAGGTTTAACATGCTGTAAACCCATTTATTCCCCTCTACAAATCTACTAAAGTATGTCTTTTCTGGTGAAAACGGCTCTTTAATGGTACTTAATACTGTCACTACATTGCTTCTCCAATCAGTCAATGTCAAGGTTTTCTACTTAAGGAGTTGCATTAAAATCAAATACTTACTTTTGTCATAAATAATAAACAGCAGAATACAGATTCTTTAAAATAGCATAAGGAACCTTAAAATGTATTACACACAATATATATTTCCTAAGTTTAGAAGAAATGCTTAATAATGCATATATGATCCAAGTTTTCCATCCAATAATCCATTCATTATCCTTTTAGCATTAAGAAACAATCTACACTATCACCTCTCTCAGAGATAGATGACTCATCTTCCACTAACAGGCATTAGGTAACACCTTTGGCAAGATGGCTTTGATAAAAGACTGAAAAAAATATTAGGCAGGGACACAGCCATCCCATGAACTTCCAAGAGCCCAGATCACTATACCAACAGTATGTCTACTGCATTGCAGGATAGGAGCTATAATGAGTGATTGATTGTTTAATTAGCTACAATGTACTCTTATAGATCTACAAACTGACCAACACCATCTTGAATCTCATCCCTGCTGAAAATTCACACACAGAATAAGAGATTATTAAGGACTGCCCAAAGCCATAGACAACTACCAAAGCAAGGGACTGGGCTTCCCAGTTTAGGGAAAGAGGCAGGAATCATAGGACTTTTAGAGACTGAAGGCAGAATATATTGTACACAATGCATCTAAGACCACAATCTAGCCTAGCATGTCAATGCTGAATTTTTACTCTCAAATGGTACTGTATTTTCTTAGTATGAAAAGAGAAATTACAATGTTAGATTTTTATTAAGATAAAAATATTCATTGCAAATTTTGTATAAATAAAAGCAAAGAAAGAAAAATTAAGGACAGAAATGAGCGGGAAATGGTCAAATGTGACCCAGGGGAAGAAATCCTGAGACTGGGTCTGTCACCAGGGTTGTGTCACAAAAATCTCGATATGCCTCAGTGTTCCTTAAAATTAAAGGGTTAGGCTAGAGCCTCAGTCTTTACTTTTCTCCTATAGTAAAATCCTGCCATAGAAAACTCGAGTTTTTGTAATATCCTAAGAGCACCTAGCAGCAGCAGAAAAACGTGCTTACCATGTTTAATGACTATAAAGCGAAGAATGAAAAGGGTCTAAACAATCCTCCCAATCTTGCATTTTTCAGTTTATACTAGGCTTAAGAGGGCAATTGAAGTTAGATATTTCATTTCATCCCACAATAATTCTTATTATAATAAAACATTTAATATTCCTTTAAAATATCCAAAAAAAAAGAAAAGAAAAGAAAAGAAAAGAAAAACAGCTTCACCTTACTCAAATGAAACTTAATGGATCTGTCTCATTTGGAGGGTTGCAATGCCTGAGCTACAGTGTGAGTATCAGGATGTGGAAGCAGCTGTCACTGCTTTGTTTTTCATTCACAGTAGGTGGTTGCCAGGCAACAAAATACTATTGTCTGTTTCCATGATCTATTGGCCAATTCTTCTGGTGATAATGCTTTCTGCAGTTTAAAACAGGGCCACCTTTTGGACAAAAAGAAATGAGAAAAAAATTCCAAGGATGACAATAACATATATATGAATAAATACAATGAATGTACCCTAAAATTATGTGTACATAAATATACAACTGTGTGCTGATATACATACAAATATTTTGCCTGTATGCATATGTGATTATATACATTCCCCTACATACAAACTCATATAAATTTGATAGGCCCACAACTTGAATCTGAATCCCTTAGGAAAATCAAGGCATGTACTAGAGAAAAAAACAGAATTACTTTCTTAACAACAGCAATAATTTCCAGTTTATCACATATATCAAATCCTGTTTCCTCAATAGGAGGTTCTCCAGTCAGAAAAACAATTCTGTCTACTTATATAAAAATAATAATAATGGGAAGCCTTTACCATCTACTTTGGAATCATGTAATACATTTAATATGTTGTTTTACTATCATATGCTACCAGTATGTACAAAGATAATTCAAAGAGTGTTGCTGTTTACACCCAAGAATCTTACATTTTATTAATCTTAAAAATAATTGAATTGTTCTCCCTGAAATAGCCTCATGTGATTCCCCACTTTGTTTTGATATAGGTCCCTGGGGAACAACAATCATGCTATGTTACTCTTGCATATTTCAATAGCTTAAAAATAAAATAACACACAGTGTACTCAATATAAAGTTGTCAACATTAACTTGCATCAGTTGCTGTTTGTTTTGCATTGACAAGGCTTCTAAAGACAAGAATTACAATATTCTTAGATGTACAGACACAACATCGAAACAGCCTGAAGGAATTAAAGCTGGAAAATGCTAGAGGCAATCACGCTTTGAAATGAAGAGAAATCAGTATCATTTATACATACACATATATTTCTTCAAAGGCTCTAAATAACGCCAGAACAATCTGCATTTTATGCAATGCTCATCCGTCTTCCCTCACAATATTCCGAAAGCACTTTAACTATTTAAGGTATCCCTTCCAAGAGGCCTTCCACTTTTTGAAATTCATTATCACTTTCAACTCTGTATATTACAAGCAACTGGAATAAGCAATATCCATTACATGAATAGACATTATTAATACATATTCTCTATCAAAGGGGCAACGCTAGCAAAACAAAAGCAGAATGTGTTAACCATGAGCTAAGTACCAGCCAATATTACCACTTTCCCTGACAGATCTCTCTCCAACAGTACGCACCTACCTCTTGAGAGTGCCCACCAGGGTTCTCCCTCACATCTCACCCCACAAATGACCCACTTCCTCCTCTCTCAGCTTTCCAAGCTCGCTCACCTGTCTCTCTCCTTCAGGAATCAATTTCCTTCCCACTTTATCAGCCTTCTTCAGATCCCTTAAGCACCCTTCATTACTTTCTCTAAACTACCAGACTCAAATCTGCAGCCCAGTTGGCCACGAACCTCTCTCTCCATATGCTCTTATTTCCTGAATTCTCCTAGGTCTGCTTTTAAAAATTGCTACCACCAAACAAATGCAATCTTAATAAATTATAATTACAAAGCCAAGTTTCTTTTTTCTTTTAATGTTAAAGCAGTGAAAGATTGAGGGAGAAAAAGAGAGAAGCAGGAGTGTATTTGGGTGAAGGAGCGTGGCTCAGTGGCTATACAGTGAGACGCAGGGATTCCACAGAGCTGGGCTTGCCCACCTGTCGACCCCACTTTCCCCATGTGCTCGCCGCGGGATGACAACCACAACACTCCAGAACCACCCCCCTCCGAAAGGGGGCGGGCTTACGCCTTCAGCCAATCAGGACTCGAGAGCCCCGGGTGTCCAACCTATGGGGTGGCTGTGGCCGTGCAGGGGGAGGACGTGGGGTGGTTTGGGAGGGGCCGCGTCCGTGGGAGGCGCGCACGTGTCGGGTCCGGAGAGGCGGGGAGGCGACCGGCGTCCAGGGGCCGAGGCACGAGCTCTGCACCTTAGCAGCGGCCGAGTCCGGCTGCCTCAGTGCCTCCTTTGCCTCGCGCGGGGCCTGGCTGGGCGCGCTCCCGCCGAGTAAGACCTGTCCAAGGTGTCCGAGCTCCCCGGGAGAGGGGACAATCACAAATAACAACAATAGTACCCAGCGCAGACCAGGCGGGGAGGAAAGTTTCCGGCCCGCAGCAGAGCGGAGTCCGCCACCGCTGGAGGAGCAGGGATGCAGGGCGGGAGGGTGACAACCTGGAAAGAAGAGGGCAGCGGGAGCACTGCGCGGGCAGGACCGGGTCCCCGGGGCGACGCCCGCTGGGGGCGACTGGCGCGGGGTGCGCTGTCCAAGGTGCAGGGGAGGTGACTGGCGCGCGGCGGGCGCGGAGCCCGGAGCCGACACTGGCTGGCGGACGGCTGGGAGAGCGAAGAACAGCTGTCTGGGGCGCGGGGCACCCCCGAGCTAGTAAAAGTGACGGAGCTTGAGCCAGGGCACAGCGGGGAAGAGTGTGGGGGCTGCACCGAAGCCCCCACGCGTCCACGCACCCCTCCTTACCAGCTTCACCTCTAGCTCCACTCCCCTCCCCCCTCGCCCACTCCTCTCCCAGTCTAGATCCAGGTGCCCTGGCGGGGGCGAGACCACAAGACCCCGGCTCGGAGCCCGGACGCCCCAGGGATGCTGCGGGCCCCGGAGCTGCTTACCTGGGGGCGCCGTATGGGGAGCGGAGGCAGCCCGCCGCGCGGAGTGGGGCGCCGGGCGCGGCGCGGCTCCTCCTAGCCTCGGCGTCCTCCTTCTTTGCTTCTCCCGGACTCTGTCCCGGGCACGAAGCTGGGAGATGGGGCCGGGCTGCAGTCACCGTTCCCTCCGCTGCCGCCGCCGCCGCCGTCGCCGCCGCTGCAGCAGACAGAGGACGCCCCGTGGCGGCTGGAAGCCTGTGTGAGTAGCGGCGCCTGGGAGAGCCGGGATCTGCTGAGGGGCGCTGGAGACTCCGCGGCTGGAGGCACGCGGGCGTGCGCACGCGCGCCTGCAAATGTGTGTGTGTGCGCGCACGCGCGCCTGCAAATGTGTGTGTGTGCGCGCGCGCGCGCCCACGGGGTGGGGGAGTCGCGAGGGGAGGGGGAGAGAGGCCGAGAGATGCTCGTAGGGACCGAGGCAAAATTCTGCGCTCCCGGAAATCCGTAAACGCGGGGACGGAGGATCGAACACGCGTCTTGCTTGGAGAAGCTGCCCACGGGGCGGCAGCAGAGGAGAAGGGGAAGGCAGCGAGGCGCGCTCGGGGTCCGGATCCCAGCCCGGCAGAGCGGAGCGGAGCGCCCAGCCACCGATGCAGCAGAGCAGAGGCGGCGCCCGCAGCCCACGGTCGCGCTGCCCCCTCTCTCGGGAGGGGCCGAGGCCGCTCGCTCCCGCCGCCGCCGCCGCCGCGGCGGTCGGGACTGCTCTGCTGGGCGCTGGGGAACCGAGAGAGGGACCACCCGGTTGCTACGGCGACCTTGGAGGCTCCGGGCCCGCTGAAGGGCCAAGAGGAGAACCCGGGCGCACGTGGCTGACTACTGGCTAGAGCGGCCGTGTGCCAGGATTGTGGGCTTCGGGTAGATGGTGGAATTGGGCCGCGCGGCCTGAGCAGAGGATGCGATTGTGTGCGGCCCAGAGTGGTTCGGCCAGGGTGCGGTCAGCGTGCAGGTTGGTAAGGGTGAGGGGATCCTAACCCCAGGTAACATGTCGTCTTTTTTTCCTCTTTGGATGCTACTTTTCCTCAAAGTTATCCACTTCCCAGATAAGAGTGCCGGCCTCCTCTTTGTTAGGATTCAACTTAGCTTTGCAGGCATCCAAGCAGTGCCTCCTTCAAATCAGGTTCGTCCAAGAGTCATCCCACCCCACAACTCTCGCTCCTCCTTCATCCCAACTACATTGTAATACCTTAGAAGTAAATGTTTAAAGCACATTACATGCCCTGCCTCTTAAAAGATATACTGTCCTAGTGGTATACTTTTCCTTGCTTATTTTAAATTCTGAGTGGAATTTTATTCAACCAAGCATTTCTTCAAGGGTCTTAAAGTCTGAGTAATACTGGAAATACCCTTCCTCGCAGGAATCCTCAGTTGCAGGGATTGTGTTTTGCATACTTTTGCATGCCCTCCAGTGCTTAGCATAGTACCCTGTACACTGTAAGCTCCCTGTAAATGCTGAATGAATGACACTGTTTTTCTAGCTTCACATAACCTGAAGGCAAAGAGTTGGATGCTGGGAAAGTCATTACCACCCCACTAGGCTTACTTGATTTTAACTTATGCCATATCCCTGTGTGTGGCTATTTTCCCCCCGGCGGTCAGAACCCCAGCGCAAAGAAAGACAACAATACTGATCCATTGTGCACCAAAGGGTGCACGCAGAAGCACTCTGCAGGGAACCCAGTGGGATCCCCTGGGTATGAGAGGGCCAAAGCTTGGAACCTAACCTCTCAAAACGTGAAAGTCGCGCTTCATGAGCAGTTTATACTGCACCTTCTAGAGCAGAAGGATGGAGGAAAGAATTTTAAGAGAAATACACTGTTTATTGTTTTGTTTTTGTTTTTTTGAGATGGAGTCTTGCTCTGTCGCCCAGGGTGGAGTGCAATGGCACGATCTCAACTCACTGCAACCTCTGCTTCTTGGGTTCAAGCGATTCTCCCACCTTAGCCTCCCAGTATCTGGGATTACAGGTACCCGCCACCACACCCAGCTAATTTTTTTGAATTTTTAATAGAGAGGGGGTTCACCATGTTGGCCAGACTGGTCTCCAACTCCTGACCTCAAGTGATCCACGCACCTTGGCCTCTCAAAGGGCTGGGATTACAGGCATGAGCCACCATGACAGGCCAGAAATACACACTTCTCATAGCTTCTCAGGTATTTTTCTCTTGTAAAGAGTAGTGTTCATGGACACTGACCAATACATGCAGGATCACCCCAGACTGCTAATTCTGCTGTCTGGTGAAGCATCAAGTCTACATCCTTCAATCTCAGTATTTCTACAATCATCCTCTTAGAGGCAGAAGTCTTCAATTTTGCATTCCATGCTAAATTTCAATTCCTTTGAACTAGGCTCGCCTATGAGCTGCTTCTCTCTCCACTAATGATACCACAGCTGTGAAATATAACTGAAATGAAATGAAAATTAAAATGGATTTATTTGGGTGCTGCCTTGTGGTCTCTAGTGGGGGGTCCCTGTAACTGACTTCTCTACCTCCACTCAATTTACAATCTTCTTAGAAGACATTTATTGTGATATTGGAGTTTTTGTTAGGTTAAAAGCTTAGATATTTAAATATTTCACTTGAAAAAGTAGCTCTAAAACTTGCAGAAGAAGCAGAAAAACTCTAATGCCAAAAGTGGATGCTTGACAGCCAACCTATAGAATGGGTATGAGTCAGAATTTTCCAAAACAATTGTAAAGCTTCATTTTCCTTAGAAAGTTGCTCTTAGGGTTTTGTTGGGCTCAAAGAAATTGATACCTGAAAATATGACACTTTGACATGCTGGACTAAAGAAGCAGCTGCAAGGTCACTTTGACCTTCTCCCTGCCTCCTGTCTCTCAGTCTGCTGTCTCGCCCAAAGCACAGGGTGAAGTCGTTCTCTGAAGGTCTTTTATGTACCTAGAAACCAGACCTGCCAAAGAATAATGCACCTACTTTCCCTGAGTTTTTATTAATCTAACTTACATCCCAGGACGAAAGATTGAAGCCTGTCAACACAACTGGACATACTTTTGTCATACTGCTCTTCAGGCCCAACAGACTTTATCCCAGGCCATTGTATGTTTACCAAGCTCGTTGGATTCCAACAAAAATTCTTTACTATCCCCCTTAAAATCATCCACATTTCCCTTTCTGTTCTTCCCCTGGGAAGGATATATGAGCATCTGTACCCCATTGGGTTATTGGGCAATTATTCTGCAATTCCCTTGTGTTATGCAAATGAAAATAAATTTTGTATATCTTTTCTCCTATTAATCTGCCTTTTGCGAGTGGATTTTCAGTGAACCTTCAGAAGGTTGAAATTCTATAATTTTAACAGCTTCCCAAGTGCTTGTCTTTGTGGGTGCCCTAATGTTAATAAAGCTGTAACTTCTCTGATGACCACCAAAGGGGGCAGTTGTGTCTTTGTAAAAATAAATAACACTTGGCTGGGCGCGGTGGCTCACACTTGTAATCCCAGCATTTCGGGAGGCCGAGGTGAGTAGATCACGAAGTCAAGAGATTGACCAACATGATGAAACCCCGTCTCTACTTAAAAAATACAAAAATTAGCTGGGCGTGGTGGCACACGCCTGTAGTCCCAGCTACTCAGGAGGGGACGCAGGATAGTTGCTTGAAACTGGGAGGTGGAGGTTGCAGTGAGCTGACGCGCCACTGCACTCCAGCCTGGCGCCTGGCGATAGAGCAAGACTCTGTCTCAAAGAAATATAAATACATACATACATACATATATACATACATACATACATACGTATATACATACACTTAGCCGGGCGCGGTGGCTCACGCCTCTAATCCCAGCACTTTGGGAGGCCGAGGCCGGCAGATCACGAGGTAAAGAGATTGAGAACATCCTGACCAACATGGTAAAACCCCGTCTCTACTAAAAATACAAAAATTAGCTGAGTTTGATGGTGCATACCTGTAGTCCCAGCTACTCGGGAGGCTGAGGCAGGAGAAGCACTTGAACGTGGAAGGTGGAGGTTGCAATGAGCCAAGATGATGCCACTGCACTACAGCCTGGAAGACAGAGCAGGACTCTGTCTCAATAAATGAATGAATGAATACACTTATAAGAAACCAACATTTAAAAATAAGAATGTAGGCATATAGCAATCTTAATGTGTGTTAACTTAAAAATAATGTATGTTAACTTATAAGTAATAAGTTAATGTATGTTAACTTAAAAGGTAAATAATAGAATAACAACATGGATATATAGTATTTCTGACCAACTTAAACATAAAAGTTTGGAGGAGCCACTGGGATTATATGCTATCCACCCATAGCCCCTCCTACTACTTAAGTACTAGGTAGTAATAAAATGTACAGCTGAGAGGTCCATTTTTATATGTTTTTATCAGCCGGATTTAAAATCAATAGCATATTTGTAAAAGTTCTATTTTTCGTCCTGAAAAGGGAATGCTGTTTAACATAACTGCTTTATTCACTTTGCAGCCATGCAGTAAACTGGTCAATCATTAACTTAAAAACACAAGATGGTGAAGGTGTGGGGCCTATGGAGAAACATTCTAAACTGATTTGATTGCAACTGTTTTGTCAGTCTAAATTAAAAAAAACAAGGCTTTCTACCTTTAAATACTGATGCCTTTAGACTGTGAGATGTACAATGAATTCCAAAGTCAACTCCTCATGCTAGGAGCCCATTGCCCCAAATTCTCTGAAGTGAGAAGGCAGGGACCGTTAGCTGAAATGCTGTTGATTTTAGTGGCTGTGAGCACACATAAGGATACAGGTAATGTCCCCCATAATTAGGTCCCAGACCACTTAGTCCATTAGAATTTTAAATGATAAAAAACACTTGACCTACACCTGGAAAGAAAGTACCAACTCAGTTCAGAGTGTAGCGCAGGAACAAGAAGCAGCCTCAAGTCATCCTGTTTGTATCCATGTTTTTAAACATTGCCTTATTCCACATACTATTTAGGAAAACTTAATTTTGACTGGAGATCAGACATCTTTAGAAAGGTAAAAAACAAAATCAGAGAAAAAATGTTGTTATAGTTTATACAAAGCAAAAGAAGACTGCTTTTCTTTCTTAGTCATCATTGCTGACATTTAGGGTGCAGGTAGATATGTTTAGTATCAGTGATTCTAACAGTTTATGGAGCTATGGATTTCCAAGAAACTGAAGAAAGCTATGGATCCTTTCTTCAGGAAAATGAACACATGAATGTGTAAAAAATGTTTGAATACAATTTCAGGGGGTTAAGGGAACTTCCTCTGAAGCCCAGCTTAAGAACTACTGCCTAATACAGATTCACTGTACCATGACATTTTGTGGCTAAAGGGAAAAGAATTGGTAGATTTACTAATATCACTTTTAATCTAATAATTTATTTTATTGTCAACACCGAGAACATGCATAAGCAAATCAGTAAACCGAACAAGTATTTATTGAGTACCTACTTCATAATCAGTTCTGCTCTTCAAGCTGTGTTTGTTACCAATAAAGTATAAAATATGATCTATCTATGCCTTTAAGGAGACTTCGGTCTAGTAATCATTATTCTTGAGAACAAAAAAAGTAAATATAAGCATAATTTATCACTTGACCAGGTGCAACAAACTTCAATATGAATTACCAGTAAGACTTAATAAAGCTATTTGTTAAATAAATAAACCACTTGGGTTATAATTGATTATCAAAGGCCAATGTATAATATGCATATTTTCATATTCATATTCCCCAGTAGTAATCATTTAGATGATCACACCATATATCATGTAAAAAGCTAGTCTATTGCTATAGTGTGGATTTTAGATTGAGGATATGAAGAAGTTGACAAGGAGGGATAGACTATGTGGGCAATGACGGCTGTGGATGACCAATCCCTGGGATCCCTGGGCAGACTGGAATAGGTTAGAATATGCTAGAGCTTATATTTAACCCATCCAATAATTTATAGGGCAACCCATGAACAGTATTTTGAAGTTTCTACGTCTACAAAGACCCAGAAGTCTCTTCTTGTACAATTTTAACATTCTATTACTACTCTCCTTACAATTTTTTTTTAGTTTTCACCTTCTCAGTTTCTTTCCACTTAACACAGAATTATTTTTAATTAATTTTTAAAAACACAACTTCTTCATGCAATTCCTGAAAAAATTATGAAAAGTCAAAAAGCACTTATAGAGTGAATTGACATAAAGCCATTTACTTAATTAGAGCTGTTTGAAGCCCAGCCATCCATGTATTGAATGCTTTATATAAACTGCCTCCAAATGGGCCCCAGAGGCTTCATGTGGGGAAGCTAGGACTGTTAGTCACATCTTTTGATTTTTCCAGAGGTGGTCTTAGCACAGCATGAAAACAACACAGGATACTGAATCATAAGATCTGAGTTCAAATCCCAGCCCAGGCAACAACTTGTTGTGTGAGATTGGGCACCTCACTTTCTGAGCCTCACTTCCCTTGTCTGTGAAATGTAGATAATAACACCTACCTCATTAGTTTCTTAAGAAGCTTTCATTAAGTAACATTAAGTTACATTAGTAACATGAAAAAGGGTCCCTTTGTTGTGTCGTAGGAACTCAGTAAATCTTTGTAAACTTTGGATCTAAATCAAAAGTATGTGGCAAAAAATTGGAACACAGTGATGAATAGGAAGCTCCTGTAGAAATTCTGTAAATCTTTATTATAATGTTGAACTGAGCTGATTCCTGGGAGTCCCTTCCAAGGATATTTTAAGAAAACCACAGACAACCAAAAGTTGGCAGAAACTGACACATGCAGGAAATTGTGGATTCCATAATTCTAGAGGTGCTGTAATTCTATAAATTCTGCTGCTGTTGCAAAACCCAAGCTTTGTGTTCATTTGTTTTTAATTAGCCTCTGTTTTGTTTCTGTCACACAGATTCTGCCTCCCCAATGGTGCTTTGCCCTGCTAATTTAACTATGTGAACATTCATTTTAGGATTAATACCAACTGTGAAAATGTCTTTCTTTTAAATAAAAATAGTTCACTGTCCTCTCCTCCCCACCACTTTCCAGTTGTAAAAGTAGTGTGTATGCTTATGGAGAAAAAAATAGGCAATACAAAAATGTATAAAGAAAAAGATCGGCCAGGCGCGGTGGCTGAGACCTATAATCCTAGTACTTTGGGAGGCCAAGGAGGGTGGATTGCCTGAGCTCAGGAGTTTGAGACCAGCCTGGGCAATGTGGCAAAACTCTGTCTCTACTAAAAATGAAAAAACAATAGCCAAGTGTGATGGTGGGCACCTGTAATCCCAGCTGCAGGTGGGAGGCTGAGGTAGAAGAATCGTTTGAACCTGGGAGGTGGAGGTTGCAGTAAGCTAAGATTGTGCCACTGCACTCCAGCCTGGGCAACACACACAGCAAGACTCTGTCTCCAAAAAAANAAAAAAAAAAAAAAAAAAAAAAAAAATCGCAGTAGTATTACCCTCTCAGGGACTTACTACAATTACTATTTTGGCATATACCCTTTCAGACATTTTCTTTGCATATATTTATTCTTGTTAAACAGTCATTCAGGTCAGCCAGGCACAGTGGCTCACGCCTGTAATCCCAGCACTTTGGGAAGCGAGGGTGGGTGGATCACTTGAGGTCAGCAGTTCGAGAACAGCTTGGTCAACATGGTGAAACCCTGTCTCTACTAAAAATACAAAAAAATTAGCCGGGCATGGTGGCATTTGCCTGTAATCCCAGCTACTGGGGAGGCTGAGGCAGGAGAATCTCTTGAACCTGGGAGGCAGAGGTTGCAGTGAGCCAAGATTGTGCCATTGCACTCCAGTCTCGGTGACTAGCCAGACTCCATCTCAAAAAACAAAACAAAACAAAAAGTCATTCAAGTCAAGATTCAGCCATTTTAAATGTTACCATTTTAGAAAAAAAAGACAAAAACTTTCACAAAAAGGCTCAAACGTGTTTCTTTTCCTTTCCTACACTTTCTTTCCAAGATGGGCTCTTTGCTCAGCAAGTCCTTTAAAATGGAATTTTCACTGATCGTCCTTGAAACCTTCTCTTCATATTTCTCCACTTTTACCACTTCTAATAATGAATACTTTTAATGGCCCTTTAAAAACTTAATCTCACCTTGTGCTGATGCTGATATGTTCTGGAGTCACAAGCCCTGCTCCTTGGCCTCTGGCCACTCTGTAGGTGCTTTGCGTTACTTAACCTCCACCCTCAAAATGAGATCCAGTGCTAACCTTGGATTTAGTACTGCATTCCCTGAGAGAGCAGAAAAGATTCTTGATTTCAATAAGTAACCAGAGTGTTCATTGGAGTGACCATCTACATACTGGCCCAGCAGAAGCTTGACCCAGAGGTGGTGAATTATTTGAATTAATGTTTTATGTCCATTGCTGCGGGCAAGTTTTGGAAAGTTTGTTTTATTTTGCTTTGAAGAATCTATAAACAATCCTTAACAGTTAATGCACATGATGGCTAAAGTTCCAATAGAATTTCCTACTTCTGCAGTTCAGTATGTGCACTAGTTTACCCAGGAAGCTATCATTATTAATAAAAAAATCTAACAGTGTTTATAATTTTGCCAGTATGCTAGTTGCATAGAGGGATACGGGTTCCCAAAGTAAAACAGCTTTAATCCCAGCCCATCGCGTTCTGCAAATCTGAGAAGGAATTCTAGTGCTACTCTTAAAATGAAAACTAGAGAACTGATAGAAGAAAAAAGGAAGGAAAGAGAGGGAGAGAAAACAAGGTGGGATTAACTATCTATAGGAGTTCTCTATAGAATATACACACTATATTGTAAATTATGAAAGTTCTAAGTACAACTCATGTGCAACTCTTCCAAGAAAACAATGAGATAAAACGTGACACATGAGACAAGCTGTATCTTGGGAACTGTTTACATTGTACAATAATATGCATTGAAAAGTTTTGGTGACTGCTAAATTGCAAAAGAAGAATCAGAGAATTGGTATGATGTCTCTAGCATTAATCAAAGGAGAGAGTCATCATGTTTTACAAATTAGAGAAATTTAGCAACTGGAAAGATAAACTCATTGCACAGGAGCACTCGTCTTGATTTTTTTGTGTGCTAGGTGCTGTAGGTGTATTTGCACAGGTTCACCTTGGGCTGAAAAGTGAACTTGGGCAGGAAGAGGTACTGAAGTATTTATTCAGAGATGCCAAGTTTATAGCATTAAATCTAAAAAATGAGGTGAGAGCAGAAACAGAAACTCTGAAACTGAGAGACAGGATGAGGCCATTGTGTCCACAACCAAGCTTATGAGAGTTGAGCGGACACAGAATTCCCCTCATGTGTGATAAAGTCCAAAGAGATGGAGGCTCTCCACTTCCATTTCCTTTGACTGCATCATCAGAAACCAGTCTTGAATTATAATACAACCATATTGACCAGAATGACGAAAAATGAAAATAAGTTACGAAACATTTTTAAATTTAAATACTTTGGTGGCAGTTCTAATAAAACAAATATGCCGTAAATCCCTTAACTTAGTATTCACAAATCAGAATCATCAGAATAAATATTAATATTGAATGGAAAGATAGGCAAGCACGGAAAAGTAAAAGTATTATGAGATTTATGATCAGATTGAGCTGGATTTGGATCATGGGTCTATCACAAGTGAACTTGGGTAAATTTTTTAACCTTGATATCCTCTTCTAAAAATAGAGATTATTTAATGCCTATCTCCTAAGACTTTCTATGAAGATGTAATGAGACAATGTGAAGTATTGCCATCTTCCCTAACCTTGACATACCCCTCATTAACTGATTTTGGATACAACCACTTTAATTGATCCCCAAGGGATAGGAGGGGTATGTAGAGTTTACATTCCTCTTCTACCAAATAAACCATGGAGGTCACTTGTGTGCTTTCTCTGTGTTTCATCAAGATGTCAGCTGTCTCTTCTTGTTTCTATCAGTGTGACTGACTGTAGATTCTTATCTGTTCAAAAGAGAACTCCATTACATAGATTCAGGAACATCTATGTTTCATTATGAATTCTCTCTTCACTAACTTACCATATCTAAGCTGCATTCTAAATAAATAACTACTGGAACTTTGTTTTTCAGACACAGTGATATCTGTACAAGAACAGCCCAGCAGAAAATATACATATCTTCTCTTCCTCCTTCCAGCTCACGACCCAAGTCCTCACATTACACCATATTCCCATGCTTGTAAATCAATTTCCTGTGATTTTAGCTAGCATAATTCCACTGCTCAGGGCTAGACCACTCCTCAACTTGTATTTTTTATTATTTATTTATTTATGTATTTACTTGAGATGGAATCTCACTGTCACCCAGGCTGGAGTGCAGTGGCATGACTTCGGCTTACTGCAACCTCCGCCTCCCGGGTTCAAGTGATTCTTCTGCCTCAGCCTCCCAAGTAGCTGGGATTATAGGCGCGCACCACCACACCCAGCTAATTTTTGTATTTTTAGTAAAGACGGGATTTCAACATGTTGGCCAGGCTTGTCCCGAACTCCTGACCTCAGGTTATCTGCCCACCTAGGTGTCCCAAAGTGCTGGGATTACAGGCATGAGCCACCGCGCCCAGCCCACTCCTCAACTTTTAAAACTACAAAACTGTGGAGGGAGCCTCAGACCATGAATGTGCTCTCATTAAGGAAATGTCTCTTTCATGTGACCCAGCCAGAAACATTTGGTGAGTTTCATGTTATAAAAATCACAAGTTTTTGAAATAAATGAATTCAAATTCTTTCCATATCTAAAACATTTTTATGAGTCAAATTTTCACATTTAGAGATTCAGTCTGTATATTTATATTTCTTAATCTGTGGCATGAGATTTTAATCAAAGTATAAAGAGCTTCCTGACAATGAAAAAGATTGTCCCCAACATGAGTTAATAAGAAAGATGATGGAATTGTCTTCTCTGAAGATCTTTATAGTTTTTCTTCAAAAGCATTTATGCACAGTCCTTCCTAAATCCAGACACTGAAGATCAATCAAGTACCCTTCTAGTCAAAAGATTCTCTGATGCTATAGAAACTCCAGATTGTGGTTTTATACTGATACATTTTTGGTAGTTTTGTTCTGTGACAATTATAGGAGAAAAAAATGAAAGGGTAAAGAAATGGAAATTGGTTTCTAGCAGCTGTTTTAGTAAGACAATCTGCATTTTAGATTACAGAATGGAGATACTAGTCCAAGAGGGGAGAAACAAGATTTTGTTCTTATTGTAGTAAAAGATCTTGTGTTAACGTTAAAGATATTGTTCTTATTGTGGAGTGACAGAGAGAGAGATCTTTTACCCTGACTTTGGCAAAGGGGTTATAAAGTAATCAGTTCTTGGACCAGAAGACTGTTGGATTTCAAGGAAATCATTAAAGTTTTGCTGACAACCATGATTAGTTATTTGGATGTGTGTATGTTTTGTGTGTCTAGTCTTGTCATTAATACAATTAACTAGAATCCTGTTTAATTTTTGAAACTGAAATGTCAATTGTCACTTTGTCATACTTTTCTCTAAAACCATTTTCACTGTCTTTTTAGATCATTTTTACACATGCTTACCTATCGCTAAATAAAAATAAGTGTTATAAACTTTTTAGTGAATATTGTACCAAGGTTCTCTTTTAAGCATCCTAACAAATATGAAAGAAATATGTGCTATGCATACACAGAACCACACTCTATGATTAAACCCAAACAGTGACATTCCTTAAGGAGGCAGTGTTTGTCTGGAAGAATCGTTTTGTAAAATCCTTCTAATGATTGCATCACTTTGAAAGCCAATGAAATTGATTTGTAAACTCTAGAGCTAGATTAAGATGAGGAGTATGAGGGAAAATGTTTCCACATTCAACTCGTGCTTTGAATTTTCTTTTAAATTTATTTTCCAGAGTTTCTTTTCTCCCCAACCATAAAAAAGCAGTCTTTATTCTATAACAAAGCAGTATTATGATACTGCTTTATTTTAGACCATGGATTTATTTCTGTGAAATGAAGATAAATAATGCACATATCTTCAAGTCAGAAAACCTAGGTTCAAGCCATGGGTTTCCTTACTGTCTTACTTCAAGTAAATTATTTTGCCAACTTCTGTCCCAACTTTTTCATCTCTAAATTAGAGATAATGATTATGCTCATCCCACAAAGTTATCATGAGAATTAAATTAAAATGTTTGCATAAAAACTTTGAAAAATCTGAGGCATTGTACAAATGCTAATATATTTGGGGGTATTACTATAGTTGTTACTATATTTAGTGTTAATATTTTCAAAGCTAAATAATAATATCATAGTCAACCATAAGTGGAACTACTTGGCATAGTTTACTGAGCAAAGCAAACTGTCCACTTGCAAATTGAGTTGTTGTTCATCTCATGCCTACATCAATGTTTCCCCCATCTAGGACTCAGTATAAAGCGTGTAATAAGATGTTCAACACATTTTTTGGACTTACCTGCCCCATGCCTCTTTCTTTCCTTCTTTCCACTTTCACTTTTTTTCTATCTTGTATCTTTCTTTTCTTCTTGTTTTTAAATCACACAGATTATCATTTTTCACAATAAGCAAATATCCTAAGAATTATGAAAAACGCCCATAGTACTTTCCATCTAAAAAATGCATAAGCCTTTTATAAACACATTAATGATCATCGCAAAATATTGTCTACCTTGAATGTTTTCTCATCTTTTTATCATGCATGCCTGCCTAGTTTAAAATCACAGGGCAGGACCTCTGTCTAATTCTATTTGTAAATCAGAGAGAGAGCATTGTTGTTCAATAAATGCCAAAAAGAAACAGCATCTGTATGAGGTGAATAGGTGGAAATTATTATTTCTGTCTATAACAAGGTGAAAATAAAATGAGTGCTTTACAATTTTCGAAGCATTCTCATATCGATTATCTCATTTGTATATCACACCGACACTGAGAGAAAGCCAGATAGAGCAGTTTTACTGTTATCCTCTTGCTGTCCTTGTATGCTAGTGGAAAGTGATACTAAGAGGTTAAGTGCCTGTCCACGTCAATAGGGAAATCCCAGACTACAGGATCTCTACCCTGCTCTTCTGTTTTCAAATTGGTACAAATATTTGTACATTCTTATGGAGTGTATGTGATATTTTGTTACATATATAGACTGTGTAATGATCAAATCAGGATATTTTGAGTGTCCATTACCTTGAGTATTTGTCATTTCTATGTGTTGGGGAAATTTCAAGTCCTCTTTTCTAGCTATTTTGAAATATATAATATACTGTTGTTAACTGTATTCACCCCATTAGTGAATATTAAAACTTAGCCCTGCTACCTATGTGTTCCTATAGCCTCTTGTTATACCCCTCCCACCCACTCACTCTTCCCAGATTCTGGTATCTGTCATTCTACTCTCTACCTCCATATGATTAACATTTTTAGTTCCCGCATATGAATGAGAACTTGCAGCATCTGTCTTTCCATGCCTGGCTTATTTCACTTACCATAATGATCTCTGGTTCCACCCATGTTGCTGCATATCACAGAGTTTCATTCTTACATTTTCTTTACTCATTTTTCTGCTGATGGACACTTAGGTTGATTCCATATCTTTGCTATTATAAGTACTGCAATAAACATGGGAGTGCAAATAGTGAATTTTTTTTTCCTTTAATTACCCAAGAGTGGGATTGCTGAATCATATGGTAATTCCCCTGCTTTTCTCAACTAATGCTATGGGAACTTCATAGCAATATGTGTCTTGATAAGTCTTGAACATGTCAAGAAGTATATCTATTTTTTTATCTTTGTGCGGAAGCATTTAACTCTGACCCTGGCCCACGGCAAGTGCTTAGTAAATAGTTGTTTAATTAAAATTAATAAATTAATAATTACTATTATAGACACCAAGTCACCAGAACTGATGAACTAATTATTGAATCCATGGCAAGGCCTGACATCCTTACCATCTTGGCTGCTACTCAACCCACAAAAACCATTACATATTGTTAATTTTCTGTTTCATTTAGTGAAACTTGTAATGCCGATTTTCAATACTACTTTCCATTCAAATCATTCTCCCAACTGCTACTACTTCTGTTCAGTAGCTCAGGTACAGAGGCACTTCTTTAATAAACTTAATTATATCATGCAAAATGCAATCAATGAAAGACTCCTAAAAAGTTTAAGCTTATCCTTTCATTTCATTAAGAAAATATGTGCTTTGTTTATTTAAACCTTGTGAGTTGTCAAGAAAACCCCAGAAGCCAGACACTGATACCAGGATGCATATGACTTAAAACTGAGAGTCTGCTATTCATGTCCTGTTTGTGCTAATGGCATATAAGAGTTCTAAGACATTTGTGTGTTATGTTGAGCTTTGAAGAATACTGGGCACACAAGCTGGATTTTATAATAAGAGAG
Source organism: Cebus imitator (assembly GCF_001604975.1). NCBI lineage: Eukaryota > Metazoa > Chordata > Mammalia > Primates > Cebidae > Cebus > Cebus imitator. Next base: position 310,616 of record NW_016107411.1, on the reverse strand, counting down.
TTGGGGAATCAAAGAAAGTAAAAGAAGGGTAAGAGAATGTGCATTTCTCAGTGGCTATTTTCCTTAAATGTGGCTGAAGACAGTCAGTAACTGTATTAGCCATGCTAGATTTGAGCTGAAGGAAATGCTCACATATTAGTTGCTAGGAATGCCCTACAACCCTTGATTGTGCCGACATCAAATGACAATGCACATATTTATTTGATATGTGCACTAGCTTAAAGACCATATCAGCATCCTCAACATTTCTTCTATATAAACTGTAAGTTTGAAGACATATTTTGGTCTTTTAGTAGCATTTTAGCTAAATAGCTTTTCAAAATAGTTCATTAAGGAAGCTGCTGGTTGAACTCAGTATATCTTATTTCTCAGAATCATAACTCAAGAGACCACCAATCCTTTTTCACCCACACAGTCTCTCTTAAATATACATATTGTTGTATTACAGCTGACCTCATATCTTTAGTTCAGTTGTTCATTTTTCAGAAAAACTGACAAAACATCAAATTATTTATCTTAGAAGAAAAGCTTATTTAAAGTGAAGACCTTATGAGAATATATCCTAATAACATTTTGAATAATTATGGAATATACAGTCCTGGATTCATTAGTGTGTTCAATGTGAACATGTGGTCATTCAATTTTATTATCCCTTTAATAAAGCCATCTAAGATTTTTAAGTAGTTTGTCAACTTCTCATATTAAGTCAAATGTCTGAGGGACATGCAGAGACAGTTACAGGAGAAAGAGAATCCCAGCTCTTTACCCCATGACCCTTAATTCTCCTTTATGTTTATTTTTCTTTACCCTTAATTTTTATATACTTATTAGTCACATATTAACTACCATCTCTGAACAGAGCTAAGGAAAAGTGTATGCAACATATATATGAACGCGTAACATATGTGTATTATATACGTATTAAATACATATTGACGCTAGCTAAATTTAAAAATGAAATTACCTCAATATCAACCAGTTCTATTTAAAGTAAAACAGAATTTGGGAGGCCAAGGTGAGCAGATCACTTGAGGACAGGAGTTCGAGACCAGCCTGGCCAACATGGCGAAACTTCATCTCTACTAGAAATACAAAAATTAGCCAGCATGGTAGCGCATGCCTGTAATCCTAGCTACTAGGGAGGATGAGGCAGGAGAATTGCTTGAACCCAGGAGGCAGAGGTTTCAGTGAGCCAAGATCGCACCACTACACTCTAGACTGGGCAACAGCAAGACTACATCTTANAAATAAATAAAGTAAAACAAACAAACAAAAATACTTGTTGGGTGTTATTCCACTGTGTGTATGTGGTGGTGGTGGGGTCATATTTATGACTGGAGTGAAAAAATGAATGGCTTAGAAATTATACAATGTCTTGTCCTTTGGTGTTCTTTTAATTATACCAGTATATTTCACTACACCTAATATTTTGCACCATGTTGTTTTTGCTAAATTTTAAATGTGCTAATAGATGCTTATTAAAGTAATTCTGTTGTTATTTCTCTTAAAATAATATTTTAAAATAATTACCCACAACTACTTTTTTGTTGTTCCAAGTCCAGATTTTCATATATGAAGTCGAATAAGGACTCACCTACGCTCAATGTTAATTTTTAATCAAGTATTGAACATCTCCTACATTTCAGGCATTGTGATAAAATACACTGATCACTTCCTGTAGGGCATGGATTATTATTCTCATTTTTTACAGACGACAAAGCTCTGCTTCAGAAAGGTTAAATAAGTTCCCAAGGTAAGAAAACTGATAAATGCTAGAACCTGTCTAGGAATCTAAATCTGTCTTTCTCCAAGGCCTATGCTCTTTTTAGTATAGCAGGTAGCCTCTCAAAATTTAAACCTATCAAGGTTTATAAAAATATATGTACTTCATACACATATATACACCCAGGCAGAGTAGGATTATTTCCTTTTGAAAAATAGCCTTGACAACCAAAACATAATTGCATTGAAAAGACATGAGTTTTGGCGGTGAACTTATGACATTTGGTATATACCTGCCTGGTTTTAACCTTTACGAAATCTCAATTAGCATTGGGCCAACCTTGATGAAGCATCCTTGCTCTTAGTAAAGTAAATACGATTTCCCATTTTCTACACCTCTAAAGGGTTGTGTCATCAGCTAACAATAGATTTAATAAGCTGTTTATTTCTATAATGAGAGAAGCCCTTATTATTCACTAGGAATAGACTGAATTTGGGGATACTATAATAGATGTCAGAAATAACAATTGAAATTCTGAATACATTAGAACCACAGCATGTTGCAGACCAATTAAAATTGACAACCCAGTGAAACAAATACACATGGGTAAATATAGAAAATTCAAGTTGCTGTAAGGGTGATTTTTTTTCTTTTCTCTTTAGTACTTGATATTTTTCTTTCTCCTTGATATTATTTCGTTAATCTTTTCCTGCTTGGCTTCTGATTTTTAATTAAATTGAGAGCTGACAGATAATGAAACTTTAATGCATGTAGAATACCTTAGCATTTTGATTTATTTAGTGCCCTGATGTTGGGAAACTCACTAACTAGAAGTACCAACAATTGTAGACAATATATAATTTTCATAATCTTAAACAAAGATGGGAAAAATAGATACCGTGCTAAATGTTTCAGCTGTGTGTTCACCTCTCTGTATTAAATTTAGTATTGGCAGCTGAGTAGGAGATTATAGGGTACAGCTACTTTAACCTTCAACAGTAAATGATGCTTATTGAATTGTCTCTGTGTGCCTCTAAAACCCAGGAAGCTTAAAAATATAGGCTTGATGCTAATCATGAGAATACACAGTAAATTAACATCATGTAGGTCGGAGGAAAGTTGGGACTAAATGTATTGCTAATGAAGATTATGGAGTTAATTTTTCTGAAGTCCTTGAATAATGTTTTGTATAGAGCATGTCTGACTATAGGAGATTGAATTTGATATAACAACATAAAAAACAAATACCTGGCAGGGTGACACTGGGCATGGTGGTGCACGCTTGTAATCCCAGCACTTTGGGAGGCTGAGGTGGGCAGATTGCTTGAGCCCAGGAGTTCAAGACCAGCTTGGGCAACATGGCAAAACCCTACTTCTACAAAAAATGCAAAAAACTAGCTGAGTATGGTGGCATGCACCTCTAGTCCCAGCTACCTGGGAGGCTGAAGAGGGAGAATCACCTGAGCCAGGAAGTCAAGATGGGATTGCACCACTGCACTCCAGCCCAGGTGACAGAGTGAGACCCTGTCTCAAAACAAAACAAAACCCAAACCAGATACCATTTATTGAGTACCACTTACTATATATCATGCATTTTACTGGATGCTATACATTATCTAATTTCATTTTTGTAATATCCTATGGAGTAGGCATTATTATCACAAGCATGCATACGATAAAATTGATCAGAAAAGTTAATTACCATACCCAGAATTACATGATTAGAGCTGAGACTAGAACTCCAAAGCCCGCAGCTGTGTCCCTTTTGATTTCAGTGACCTACCAACATCTATTATATATTAGTTCTCATGTCACAGACACAATAAACTATTTGTTCATAAATGTATTGTAATGTTTAAAAAATAATATTAAAGAAGAGCTAGGTGTAATCCCAATACAAACATAATTTCATTGAAACACAAATGCAATTCTGGCCTGAAATTGATTTTTAACTTCCATATTTTTTGATGAAATGGCACTGTAATGTGTGTGGGGGATAGTGGGGGGGGAGAAAAAACAGCGGTTCCAGGAACACTGAAAGAAAAGGATCAAGTTAAATGCTTTCTACTCTCAGACAAGATTAATAATCCTTAAAATACTTTTCTTATTTAATAAATTGTGACAGAATCACTCAATATGGGCTCAGAAAAGGACAAAATGATTGGGCTCCTTACAAGTAATGCTTTTAAAAAATTGAAATCAGATTTATACTAATCTGAAAACAAATACGTTTGCGGGTAAGGGGAATTAGTCCTCACTGAATTAATTTGTAAAAAAGTAGCAAACACTGCCATCTACTGGGCTTTAGTTTTTTCTTTGTTACAAGTTTTGCGGATGATCATAACTATTATGTATATTGAATACATAAATAAGAAAAGAATTCATTACTTGTTATTAAGATTACAAGCTACTTAAAAATAATTGAGTGACTATGTTTATTGTTTGTTTATTTATTTATTTATTTATTTATTTATTTATTTGAGACGGAGTCTCGCTGTGTCGCCAGGCTGACGTGCAGTGATGCGATCTTGGCTCACTGCAACCTCTGCCTCCCAAGTTGAAGAGATTCTCCTGTCTTAGCCTCCCGAGTAACTGGGACTACAGGTACGCACCACCATGCCCACCTAACTTTTTTGTAATTTTGGTAGAGACGGGATTTCACCATGTTGGCCAGGATGGTCTCTATTTCCTGACCTTGTGATCCTCCCGCCTCTGCCTTCCAACGTGCTGGGTTTACAGGCGTGAGCCACTGCACCTGGCCTATTTCTTTATGAATACATTCTAAATCACTTTATTATTGGTGTTAAAAGAAATATTCAGGAAAAAAAATTATTATTTTCAAAGAAATGTATCTTAATATTTTGCAAAATCTTTTGAGGAAGAAAGTTAAACTCCCCTGTAGAGAAGCATCATCAAGTAAAACTTGAGAGAAACCGTCGCAGATTTGTGAAATCATGCATTTCCTCTGCTCAGTTGACAACTCTTATTCCCAAGTTGTCTGATCCATCCCAGAAGCTAACATATTTCCCTCTTTACAAAAAAGAAGAGGAAAAGAGAACCACTTTTCCTAGCAAGGCAGCTGTGTGTGCCCTATGTAGTGTGTACAAATGATCATTCCATGCTTCCTGCATAGTGGAAAAGAGGGGGCTGGGTGTGCCTTACCAAATCCTTCCTGCAGGAGGACTCAGTGCCCTGGCTCATCTGACTCAGTCATCGTCAATTCACTGAGGAAAATGGTTTGTGATTCACCCTCTGATAACACATCAGCACAGTGTTTGTGTTCTTTGGATGACCCGCATCAGTTTCACTTGGGGAATTTGTTGAAGATGCAGGTTCCTGGCCTGAACCCAAGACATGCTGAATCATAAACCTCTGATCTGGCACCCAGGAATCTGCATTGAACAGGGTATATTTTTTTATTTAATTATTTTACTTTAAGTTCTGGGATACATGTGCAGAATGTGCAGGTTTGTTACATAGGTACACATGTGCCATGGCGGTTTGCTGCACCCATCAACCAGTCATCTAGGATTTAAGCCCTGCATGCATTAGGCATTTGTCTTAATGCTCTGCCTCCCATTACCCCCCACCCCCAACAGGCCTCAGTGTGTGATGTTCCCCTCCCTGTGTCCATGTGTTCTCATTCGAACAGGCTATTCTTATGCATTTTGGAGGTTGATAACCACTGTCCAGAACCTTGGGATTCTTACTCTTGTAGCCTTTGTGGTACCTTAGATCAAACTGCTGGTGGGAGGGCCTGCAATGCTTCATTCCAGGCCTGTCCTGCAAGGACTGTTCTAGAGCTGTGTATCCCAGCACATCAGCACCAGCTGTGGCACTTTGAAGAGTTCTGCTTCCTGTGTCCCTTCTCAGTGATTCTGATTCACTAAGTACCTTCTCAGGCTGCACCAATGTACAGCCAGGCTTGGTAAGCTGCAGCTCCAGGGAAACTCCAGGATTACCCCTGCAAAGACAGTCTCCAGCACACTGTGAAGTAGGCAGCACATGTTTGCTCTCTCCCACTGTTTTCTGCATATCCCCTCCCTTTCCCCTTGGTACTCCATCTCCCGCTGTGGGCACCTCCTCCCTCTTTCACTACCAATTATCTGATTCCTTTCATTTATCCCATTTTTGATAAGCGTGGTTGATGGCAGCTAACTCCTCCCAAAACATTAGCTTTTAATGAACTTAGGTGACCACAGCGTGGTCTATAAAATCTGGAAATATGAAATGTTGTTTGTCATATATTGTAATGTAGTGTCCAGACCAACTATGTCTTCAGACTTAGTGCTCCTTCTTTATGTTTTTACTTTTTTTGAGATGGAGCCTCACTCTGTCACCCAGGCTGGGTACAGTGGTGCAATCTCAGGTGACTGCAACCTCCACTCCCCAGGTTCAAACAATTTTCCCACCTCAGCCTCCCAAGTAGCTGGGACTACAAGTGTGTACCACCACGCCCAGCTAATTTTTTCTGTATTTTTAGTAGAGACAGGGTTTCACCATGTTGGCCAGGCTGGTCTTGAATTCTTGACCTCAAGTGATCCACCTGCCTTGGCCCCCTAAAATGCTGGGATTACAGACATGAGCCACTGTACCCGGCCAAGTGCTTCTTCTTTAGATACAATGTCATTTCGTTAGCCTGGTAAAGGCTGCCAGGTTGTCATTTGGAGGAGTGTGTGTGATTGGACCAGTGCATACTGTGAACAGTATGGCAGTTTGAACAGAGCCTTCCTTATAGAGACTTTTGTGGAAGTTGACTCACATGAAGTATCACTTATTTTGGAGATGGTGGACCCCACAAAGGCAATGAGGTGTCAGCAAACCAGACCTGTCTCTGACTTTCCCACCTAACAACAGTGACATCAAGGAAAGACACTCATCTCCAGGACCAAGAACACCCTTCTGTCACTTATGTATAGCCAATCTGGCCATCAAACTTAGCTCACATCTAAGCCATCTATGGAGGCTTCCAAGGCCAGTCCTATTGATAGTGATCTCTTCTTTTCCAAAATCACAGCACGGCTACTTTGATTCACCAAATGACAATTAGTCACAGGCTGTTTTGAAATGGTCCTTAAGTTGTGTTAAAGAAGAAGGTGTAAAGAAGGATGATTTGAAAGAGAAACTTTGGGATGACATGTAACATGAATATTATTCACTTTACCATTATCTTTCCAACTCACTGGAAAGATGCTCATTGGAGGCAGGGACCGTGTCTTGTGCTTTTTATATCCTGCATGGTATCTCACACAGAGCAAGTACTCGATAAATATTAGTTCATTTGATACAGCTTTTTCTCTTACATCTCTCCTCAGGAATGAAACATGAAAAGCAATTTACTGGAGTGCTGAAAAGCACTTATAATGTAGGACTTGTTGAATATTCTCCAGATTGACAACACAAAGCCGCTGAGTAGGAAATGTCTCAGGTAACAGACCCTCTGGAGTCTCAAATTCAGGCCCTTCCCAGATGAAGTCCTTTTTTGGTTGGTGATCTTAGATGCCTACTTCTTCTCCTTAGTTCTATCTGTTCTGATTATGTTAGAAATATAACTTCATAAAATGCTGATATACAAGCTTCTAAGCAAGTTTGATTTAATTGGTTTAGAGAGAGGACCAAGAATGTGATGTTTTTAAAATTATTTTGGGTAATTCTAACATACAGTCATAATTGAAAACACTGCATTTTCTGTTTTATATTGTGCTCATCTAAGAAGTTCCTATTTTGTCTTTCTCCTCAAATTTAGGCCAGAGCTTACGATTTAACTATTAAAAATTAATATTTGCAAGTATAGACATTTACCTTAAAAAGCCGACAGTGATGTAGACTCTGTAAAATAAAACCAAATATAATTATATAAACATAATGTATAGTAGAAGAGTGTTATATTCTGCTCTACTTCTATTACCTTGTGGAGATAACAAGACTCCTCAGATATTTTAAAGGTTTTAGGGCCAGAGATTCCCCAAATGGGTTTAAGAACTGCTAAGTTAATATATGAATTATAAATTGGTATGAAACTGAAAGATCTGATGAAACAAGATCTTGAGAATCTCTACCAATGTTCTTTCTCCCCAAGCATTTCTGCCAATGTCCCCAAGCATTTCTACCAATTTCAAATGCTGGAGAAGTCAAGGAGTCAAGAATGTGATTTTCTTCAAGGAAAGGATTGCCTTGAATAGAATTTAGAACACATGACTGCCACTCAAATGTGCTGCCCAGTAGAAGATGCTGCCAATGATTAAATCAAACTGGGTTTGCTGCCCACTCTGTACCGTTTCCAGGATTTCGGTGTTAATTACTATTGAGTACAATAGCATGGGATATTTCTCAGCCCGTCGCTATGTTTTGTATAGCACATAAAGTGTCTGGGGTATATGTGAATGGCTAGTAAATATATGTGTGTAATAACTTTTGCTGAAATAAAATGATTCACATCAGGACTGAATGCCCTCCTCCATCCATTTGAAATTGTTTTATTTAATTGTATTCTACAATATTGAATCCCTAATATTTCTGTCAGCAATCAATGAAAATGATGATGGCATAAGATCTACACGCCTAACATCTAATTTATCGGAAAAATTAGCAGGTTTAAATATATAATTAGTTTATAAAATGTGTTTTTGAACACATTTAAAGAATGAGAGTTTTTATCTGCCAATTTCACTGAAAAGGCCTTTATGAGTGTTTAGGGAACTTTGAGGACAATTGTAAAAGAACTTGGAGCCAATTGGAGGATGATCCTTGGAAGAGGAGCGTAAACCGTTGACCCAAAATTGTTATGAAACCGTTTCATTTTTCCCAAAAACATATTCTGTGTGAGTTCCAAACAGCCATTTCTCTGTTTCTGTTCCACCTTCCTTGCTTTTTGTTTCTCTTTTGAGAATGTTAACAGAGTTTGCTAGGTCTAGGTTTTGTTAACTTTTGTAAAGATACATAGATGAGTAATTGAAAAATCAAAAAGACTTGACAAATCACAAAGCCAGAGTGAGAGGCAGAATACACAAATGTGTGATTCTTGAGAGACCCCCAACCATGCTGACTTCTCTTTAATTTTCAGGCCTGTTATGTAGGTGTATTTTCTTTGTTTTCTTTTTTCCTGTCAACTAAGCATGTCAAAGTTGACCCAGCAGCATTTAATAGCTCTTTAGAGATGAAGTGGAATACAGTGACACAGCAGAATCACTACTTTTAAGCATCAAGTTTTGTTCTTTTAGAACAGTTATTAAGATTGGGTAAATGCCCAGGTAACAGATTTTTTTTCCCAGAACAGAGGAAAAGGCTTTCTTCCTATCTTGAAAATTAATGAATATTAATAGAACAGAAAATTGTCAAAAAATGATGGTTCTCTGCTGCCACAGCAAGGACAAGGTAAAACTAGAAAGTAGATGGCAAACAGAAGCCTGCTTTGTAATAATGAGTGATTAGCAGTGACTCGAGGTTTTGAGCAACTGATCAATTGATGAGAGATGGAAGGGGACATTCCAAGGGCTGGGAGGGAAATAAATCTGTCTCTATTTTGCTCTACTAAAGAAAATTCTGTTTTTTAACCTTTGAATTAAAACCAGAAGATACTTTGTTGTTGTTTTTGAGATGGAATCTCGCTCTGTCACCCAGGCTGGAGTACAGTGGCATGATCTCAGCTCACTGCAAACTCCACCTCCTGGGTTCAAGCAATCGTCCCAACTCAGCCTCCTGAGTAGCTGGAATTAAAGATGCTCACCACCATGCCCGGCTAATTTTTGTATTTTTAGTAGAGACAGGGTTTTACTATGTTGGTCAGGCTTGTCTTCAACTCCTGACATCAAGTTATCCAACCGCCTCAGCCTCCCAAAGTGCTGGGATTACAGACATGAGCCACTGTACCCGGGCTAGATACTCGTTAGTGAATATCATGATTTATCAGGTTACAAACTGGTTGAAAATTATGCCTTCATCATCTTGTAGGATAATGGCAATTGACTTCTTCTCCTCTGCAACTACTTAAGGAAGTCCAGGGAAATATATTGCAATAGACAAAACCTTATTCGTCTACATTAATAGATGATTAGGGCCATGTGTTATGTAATTCCAGGGGACAACATTCACGTAAGTGACTTACTATTTTTGCATAGCAGGTAAGATTCTCAAACCACAAACATAACTGTGCAAGACATATCCACTTATTTTCTATAACTGAACTTAATTTCTGACTTTAGAATTCCCACCATCCATTTTTTGGAGGAAAATTTATCCTCTGCCTTTCTTGGAAGCCTCCTCCAACCCCAAACATGCCATTGTTCTGGGATTTTGCACACCACCAAGTGGATACTGGGAGGAGCCAGGTTTGAGCCATCTCCAGAGGCCACCTATTAAAGTGAAAGGTCCCCAGCAAGCAGAAAGAGACTCTGGGTCATCATGAGAGGGCAGAAGCTGAGAAGGCTGATAAGAAAGAGATCATTTGGAAGGTATCTCATAGAGGATGGTGCAGATTAGAATTCTCTGGTGGGTAGGCATTGAAATAATCTGAAAATACAACCCAAGAGAGACAACATTTTAATGACCATTGAGACAGAACCACAAACAGCAAAAGCTAAGCAAAAAGGCCTTTTCTTTTGCTTTCTGTCCTCCTTTCCCCATTGGAGGGTTGGAGGGGATGTGGTATTGAGATCTGGACTTGAGAAGAAGGCAGCAGTAGAAACAGCCTGCACTTCCTACTCCTGGTACCCAAACAAAGCCAGAAGTCAGGCTTCAACTGAGAAGAGAGAAGCTTTCGTTTGAATAAAAAAATTAAAGTAAGACTTACACGTACCTAAAGATAAGACTGTAGCTGTGGTTGAAATGACCAGAAATGCTATGGGATCTCTCTGAGATGTTGCAGTGGTAGGGAGGATACACCTAGCAGGGCCCGGAGTGAAGACAGTGGTTTGCTGATTGTATCCTACAGAGAATGTGCCTGTGTGCTTCGTCCCTTCCAGCCTGGCTGCCCTCTGAGGACTCCCTGTCCTCCTTCCTCCCTATTACCTGAAACCATTCTGCATTAGGTTCCTGCTGCCTCCCTGGAGGCTGCATTTGACTCCTCCCTGCTCCAGGGCCTCCCTTTCTGGGGAAACCTCTGTCTTCCTCCTACTTTTTTCAAACTCCACTTGTTCCTGCAAATATTTTCTCCCTTATGTATCCTCTATAAACAGCTTACATTTTATTTTTAGAAACAAAAGCCAGAAGGGGCAAAGGCTACTTTACTTTCTATACCTGAAGTCGTGACTACTGGCATGAATATGGAAAGGGCAAAGGAAAAATAAAAATAGTGGGAAAAAATATAAATTATATATCAAAGCCTTATGCAGTTCTACTTTGATTTCTAATGGAACTTAGTAATTCTTGAACTGATTGGATTTAGCCGTTGGATGCAGCAGATGAATGTAACTTAAATGAATCACAGCATATTTTATACAACATATGCTTGCTTCTTTCCCTGTGCTATATGTGGGCTGTGTAAGAGGGGAAGCAGAGAACTCACCATATTTCTAATTAAATAACCTCATAGCTCTTACACATCTGCCTTCCCTTCTCAACTGGAAGTTCCGTGACTGCTGAAATTGTTTGTCTTTTCACTGTGGTTCGAATTTCTTCTCCGTAGGTATATCTTGTTATGTAAATGAGTGAATCTGTCAAAGTGTCAGGTATGGTGGGAGGTGTAGGTTAAGAGCGTGGCAGCCAGGACCAGGCTACTATCCAGCCACTTTGCGTGAAGAGCAGGGGATTTGGGAGGGGTAAGTAGAACTGGACTAAGTTGTCTCCTGAGATCCCTTACAACACACCCAACTGATTCGGGGCCAGTCTGGATTTACATATGACCTGCCATAGCTTTGAGGGTTATAAGATATATTATGATATATTTTGTTCAAGCACTCATCAAAACTAAAAATTGCCAGGCTATTTCTTTTTACTTTCAAGAGGCATAATAAAATGTCATCAACCCATTGGTTGCATTTATACCTATAAACAATAGAAACATCTCAACTTAGTGTTTGACTTTAAGAGAAAATTTTTAAAAATTAAATTGCCACTTCCTCATATTTATTTAGCATATTCACAGACTAAAGAAGATGTAATTGCATGTCTCTTAAAGGCCTTCTGGCTTACGCCAAAGTCAGTTTCCAATTTAACTTGGACTAATGGGGCTGGTTAGCTGAGGATTGCTTTTGAGAGAGGGACTTACTTTAATGATTACAGAGAACACTGATTCTTAAAGACTTCATATTTTGAAAAGCATTGTAATGATGGAATAATTATAAATAATACTACTCATAGAACACTTGATAAAGAAGCTTGCCATTGTTATGATTTCACGTCTAAACCAATCCAGAGAAGCTGGCAGTAGCACATGAACCAATGGTGTAGATCCTCAAAGACATGTTTCCCTGCTCCCCGACTCCCACCCAGCCTCTGGGTCTCCATACAGCTCCGATTCCAAGATTCTCTTTTATTCCTTCTCCATGATAGACCCACATGCTCAGTTCTGTGGTTGTTCCAGTACACAATGTTTATGGTTTGAAATATCCCAGCCTTTCCTTTCTATTTCATCCATATCCTGCCCATCATCTCAAAGGTAGCTCATCTTGTTCACGCCTCTGAAAATTTGTGAAACATACTTGGTACTTCTTTATATTCACCCTTTTTTAATGTTGCTCAGGTGTTTCATCTGCTTTGGGTGTTAGTGGCACAACTGGGTGTGAGATGAGGGAAGGAGGGGACCATACCTTGCACATTATTTGCAAAGATGCAGTTAGTAGATGTACAGTTGTTGAATAAATGGTCCAGAATTTAAGGAATACTTCCTTAAATCAACTTACATGTTTGTGTGGTTCCCTAGGAAATGACTAGCATTTCTTAGGCGTTCAATAAATATTAATACTGCACTTGTAATCTGAGATGTTGAATTTGGTTTTAAAATAAACCAACAAAGTAAGCAAGCAACTTCCCAGTTATGTTACCTTTTATAACATCTGTGTTTACAACTCTACTGCCATATTGAGAGAATAACTGTTTAACATGATGACCCTGTGGTAAAAACCGATACTCATTAAAGAATAAAAGTCTGAGTTTCAAGACAGTCACAGGTAAAATGAAATAAAGGAAGAAAGAAAGGAAGGCAGGAGGAAAGGAAGAAGAAAGGGAGGGAGGAAAGAAGAAAAAAAAGAAAGAAATCCAAATGCATTTGACATATTGAATCTATTTAATTCAATTGCCACCCAGTCTTTTGCAGGGCCTCCTAATCCTGGACAACAGAACATTGCTGGACAACCATGGCAAAGCTGAGCTCAGTGGGCTCACCATGGATTTACTCTGATCTGCATTACTTAGATCATTAATGCCAATCCCTTTTTTCCCAGTGGCTTTATGTCTGTTCACATCATTTCATTCTCCTCATTTGCGCTAGCTCTATGCTGTTACCCTCAGTTGTTATCCTTACCCTTTATCTAAACAAGAGCTCTATTGATTTCCTTCCTCCTCATTTTAAAATTTTCTTTTTCCTTTGATCATTCTCTTATTTTTCTCATCCTGTCTCAGGAGTGCTTTTTCTTTCCAAGGCTATACCTTCCCTCTCTGCCTGGCTCTTGTCCCCTCCTGGCTTTCCAGGACCACTGCGTGAATAGCCTTCTATTTTCTTGCATCTTCAGTGTCACCGTTTTCATGAGCTCTGCAACAGTCACATTGCCCAAGCTCTAGAAAATCCCCCTCTTTTAAATTATTGTATTCCTAGCCTTTCACTTACTATCTCATTTCTCAAAAGTGCAGCAAACATGTTATCTCCCTTTTTCTACTCTTTTGGTTTGAGGTATATCATTCTCCTAGTTCTTACACTTAAGGCCTCAAATTCCACCTGTAAGGAGATGAGCTTGCACTTACATTCTTGGCTAAATCTAGTCACAGGAAAGCCGCTATTGCAGTAAGATTCACAGTTTGGAGTGTCTGTGGAAATGCTCCATCTTGGGATGGGGTTCTGCCTGCGTTACTGTTACTCGAGCATACTGACGACACCTGGATATCCACCTGCTTCAGCTTCTGCCTGTTGACCCCTTGCACACTCCCTTCTCCTCCTCTCATGTTTGGAAGAATTAACCTCTAAGTGTTAACTTCATTATTGATAAAGCCATTTGGGGAACATGTCTTTAGATGTTTGATCGAAAGCCTTGCTGAGTTGAATTTTCTCCTACAACGGCAGACCAGAATGCATTCTCTCAGGATGCACTCGGTTTGTAGGCTGATTTATGGAGAATCAGAGGCTAAGTATTCTTCCAACTTCACAAAAGATAAATCACTCATCTGTTAGGAAAAAAGGAAAACCAAAGATAAGCTGAAAGCGTTCCTCCCATAATTTTCCATTCCTGGGGAGTCAATTAGCTATTTTATTTCCTTAATCGAAACATGAATCCTGAGGAATAAATATTCCCTGCTATCAGTCCTCTGGCTCCCTTCTAGGGCTTCTCCTGGTTCTTGTTCTGCCCCCAGAATGCTTGCCTAATCTTGGCTACCCTTGAACCAGCTTCCACCAGCCCTGTTGCTGCTAGTATACACTTGTTCCTTAACCTCACATACTATGGTTTCTGCTTTAACAATCGACCATAAGATTTTTATTACCCAATCTAGCCACACCTTCTCAGTCCTTTAATCCTCTAACTTCTCCGTTCTAAAATTTTGAATACATCTCATTTGATTGTGGAAAAAGAGGCAACGATCATAGGGTAATGCACTATGTTTTTGTACACTAAGTTTCTTTTCAAAATACTGTTGTTTCTAGCCAGGCGCGGTGGCTCACACCTGTAATCCCGGCACTTTGGAAGGCCAACGCAGGTGGATTGCCTGAGGTCAGGAGTTTGAGATCAGCGTGACAAACATGGTGAAACTCTGCCGCTACTAAAAATGCAAAAATTAGCTGGGTGTGGTGGCGTGCACCTGTAATCCCAGATATTCCAGAGTCTAAAGCAAGAGAATCACCTGAACCCGGGATGAGGAGGTTACAGTGAGCTGAGATTGTGCCACTGTACTCCAGCATGGGTGACAGAGCAAGATTCTGTCCCCAAAAAATTAAATAAATAAGTAAATACCATTGTTTCTAATTTTAAAAAGAAAACAGTTTTCTTAACATTCAAGTATGCTCTATTCTAGGCTTTTCTAAAAATCATTATTCAAGTAAAAATATTACTTTCTACTGATGTAGTAGAGGGGTAAGAGCTTTGGAATGAAAACAGATTAGAGCTTGGATTTGAATTCCAATTCTGACACTTATTAGTTAAGTGACTTTATCTAATTTCTCATCACTTCAGTAATTTCATTTCTAAACTGGGGATTAACAGTGGCTAATGTGTTTTAAATATATTATGCTAATCACTGAGGGCTTTATATGCGTTATGTTATTTAATCTTACAACTCCATGAAGTAATCCTATCATTATTTCCATTTTACAGATTTTAAAAATGAGAGTTAATGAACAAAAGAAACTTGCCCAAAGTCACACAACCAGTAAGTGACTGAGTTTGGATTCAAATCTAGTAAAACACATATTTGAACTCAACTTTAGATAACTCCGAAGTTAAAGATCTTAAAAGCTGTGCATTTCTTCTTCTTCTATACTTAGTGTATACAAAGACCTCCTACAGTGCCTTGTACTGATTATGAAGTCACTAGATAATAGCTGTCATTATCATCATTGTCATCATTATTATAAACAAACGATTATGTTCGAGCTTGGCCATCAGTCTTTCTGCAGTGTTTTACACTTTGGTTTCTTATTATGGATTTACTAAAATGAGTCAATTTCTCTTTTTTCTCTGAACAATTTCTAGTAGAATTGAAAATAACAATTATTAAATAAATTGACATGCTGTTATCCATGTACTAAAAGGAGACACTGACATGTTCCTTAATAAGCTAAGTATGAGAAAAACTTTCCTATGGCACAAAAAATAAAAACAATTTAAAAAAATATATCAATTCAATGACATAAAAATAAAACAACTTTTGCATGGCAAAAGTATTATAAAAAAAGTAAAAAGATAAATGACAAGCTGTGAAAAATAATTGCTACTTCTCTCACAAATAAAAGATTATTCTGGCATGAAGACAGCAACATTGACCTACAAGATAAAATAGAATGCCAAGAAATAAGCTCTCACATACATGGTCAAAAGACTTTTGACAAGCAGACCAACACCATTTCATGAGGAAGAAACAGTCTTCCACAAATGGTGCTGGGAAAACTGGATATCTGCTTGCAAAACAATGAAGTTGGCCCCTGCTTTTATACCACATACAAGAATCAACTCAAAATGTATCAAAGATTGGGCCAGGCACAGTGGCTCACGCCTGTAATCCTAGCACTTTGGGAGGCTAAAGTAGGTGGATCACCTAAGGCCAGGAGCTCAAGAATAGCCTGGCCAACACGGTGAAACCCTGTCTCCACTAAAAATACAAAAATTAGCTGGGTGTTGTGACACATGCCTGTAATCCCAGCTACTTGGGAGGCTGAGGCAGGAGAATACCTTGAACCCAGGAGGCAGAGGTTGCAGTGAGCCGAAATCGAGCTACTGCATTCCAGCCTGGGTGACAGGGCCAGATGCTGTCTCAAAAAAACAAAACAAAACAAATGTATCAAAGATTTAAGCATAAGGGCTAAAAAAAAAAACATCGTGGAAAGCTTCATGACATTGGATTTAGCAAAGATTTCTTGGATATGACAGAAAAGCCCAGGCAATGAAAAAAATAGATAAATTGTTGGACTACATCAAAATGTAAAAATTATGTGCACTGAAGGACATAGTCAACAGAGTAGAAAGGCAATTAAAGAATGCAGGAAAATATTTCCAAATCATATGATTGACAAGGACTTAATATCCAGAATGTAGAAAGAACTCTTACAACTCAAATAATAAACGCAAAATAGCCTGATTAATAAATAGGCAAAGAAACAGATATTTCTGCAAAGAAGATATATAAAAAGCCAATAAATAAGCACATAAAAGATGTTCAATATAATTTAGGGAAATGCAAATCAAAACCACAGTGAAAAACCACTTCACTCCATAAAGATGGCTACTATGAAAGTAAAAAAAATAAAAAAGAACAGAAAATAACAAGTGTTGGCAAGGATGTGAAGCAACTGGAACCATTATGCATTGCTGGTGGGACTGGAAAATGGTGCAGATGCTGTGGAAAACAAATTCCGGTTGATCCTTGAATACCACAGGTTTGAACTGCACAGGTTCAATTATATGCAGATTTTTTTCAATGAAATTTGCACCATTTGCTGCTTCTCCTGCCCCTTCTTCCACCTCATCCATTTCTTCTGCCTCTGCCATCCTGGAGACAGCAAAACCAATCCCTCCTTTCTCTCCTCCTCCTTAGCCTACTCAATATGAAGATGACAAGGATGAAGATGTTTATGATGATCCACTTCCACTTAATGAATAGTAAATATATTTTTTCTTCTTTATGATTTTCTTAATGACATTTTTCTTTCTTAGCTTCTTTTTTGTAAGAATATAGTATGTAATATATATATATATATATATATATATATATATATATATATAAATAATATGTCAAAATGCATTAATCAACTGTTTATGTTATTGGTGAAGCTTCTGGTCAACAGTAGACTATTAGTAGTATTGTTTTGGGGGACCAAAAGTTATATGCAAATTTTTGACTGTGTGTGGGTTAGCACTCATAACCCCCAAGTTATTCAAGGGTCATCTTTAAATATAGAGTTGCCATATGATCCAGCTGTTCCACTTCTAGGTATATGTGTTAGTTCGTTTTGCATTCCTATAACAAAACACCTGAGACAGTGTAATTCATAAAGAAGAGAAAGTTATTTCTCACAGTCCTGGAGGCTGGAAGTCCAAGATCAAGGCCAGGCCTAGTGAGGACCTTCTTGTGCATTCTCCCATGGCAGAAGGTTGAAGAGTGATAAAGATAATTTCATTGAAAAAAAACCCCCACATATAATTGAACCTGTGCAGTTCAAACCCATGGGTGTTCAAGGATCAACTGTGACCTCACATGGCAGCCAAGCAAAAGAGCCCAGGTGAGCCCACTCTCTTAATCCCTTTTTTATGACAGCATTAATCCATTCATGAGGGCTAACCTAAACACCTCCCACTGGGCCTCACCTCCCACCACTGTTGCTTTGGGGATAAAGTTTCCAACATGTAAATTTTGGGGAACCCATTCAGTTCATAGCAGTGTATATCCAAAAAATGAAAGCAGGGTCTCTAATACTTGTACACTATGTTCATAGCACCATTACTCACAATAGCTAAAACAGGAAGCAACCCAAGTGTTCATCAATAGACAGCTGAATGGATAAACAATGTGATATATGACTACAGTAGAACACTATTTAGCCTTTAAAAGGAAGGAAATTCTGATACATGCTGCGACGTGGATTAGACATTATGCTAAGTGAAATAAGCCAGGCACAAAAGGGCAAATATCACTTATATGAGGTAGCTAGAGTAGTCGAAATCATAGACACAGAAAGTAGAATGGTAGTTGTCAAGGGCTGGGGTAGGGGGAAAGGAAGAGTTATTGTTTAATGGTACAGAGTTTCAGTTTGAGATGATGAAAAAGTTATGGAGACAGATGGTGCTGATGGTGGTAGTAACACAACAATGTGAATGAACTTTATACTGCTGAACTGTCCACATAGAAATGGCTAAAATGGTAAATTTTATGTTATACATATTTTACCACAATATAAACACAAGAATGATTATTATTGCTTAAATATAGTGTCTCTAAAAATTGAGAAGAAAAAAACATCAATTTTTTAAATGGACAGAACACTTAAAAATACTTAGCAGAAAAAGAAATGCTTATGGCCTTTAAATATATTAAAGATGTTGAACCTCACTTATTAGAGAAAATCATTTTTTTTTTTTGAGACAGAGTTTTGCTCTTGTCGCCCAGGCTGGAGTACAATGGTGTGATCTTGGCTCACTGCAACCTCTGCCTCCCAGGTTTAAGCAATTATCCTGCCTCAGCCTCCCAAGTAGCTGGGATTAAAAGCATGTGCCACCATGCATGGCTAATTTTTGTATTTTTAGTAGAGGTGGAGTTTCACCATGTTGGTCGGGTTGGTCTCAAGCTTCTGACCTCAGGTGATCCACCCATCTCAGCCTCCCAAAGTGGTGAGATTAGAGGTGTGAGCCACCACACTTGGCCAAGAAAAGCATATTAAAATATATTTGTGTAATAGTTCTCTGACTTGTTATGTAGGAAAAATCCAAAGCTTGACAATATACTGTGATGGTAAGGCTTTGGAGAAGCAAATAGTCTCATATATTATTGCCATGAATATAAAATGGTAGGTACAACACCAGTGGATGGAATTTGGTAATATCTAGCAAAATTGTATGTGCATGTATGTTTTCAGCCAGATATTCCACTTCTAGTAATCTATTCCAAACATATACTGGCTAAAATAGAAAATGAGGTTGTCATGAGGATGCAACCATTGAAGTACTATTTGTAACAACAAAAGATTACAAACAACCCAAATATCCATTAAAAGTTGAATAACCCATGGACATTCATTAGAATGAAAAGTGATGTAACTATGAAAAAGAATTTAGGAAGACCTCCATATATCACTGTGGAGACATGTTCAGGATATATTTAATTAAAAGAAGAAACAAAGCCAACAAAGTTTAAAGAGCCTACTTTTTTTTGTCTCATAAAAGGATAAATACAATATTTTTTGTATTTAAAAAGAAACAATGAAATGATGAATCAAAAAATAAATAAAAACTGTGTGCTATAGAGGGATAAGGAAAATAAGAAAGCAGAAATGGAATCCAGACCTCTCCAAAGTTACCTTATTTTACAATTTGAATTTGAAACCAGGTAAGTATCCCATATAATGAAAAAATAAGGTGACATAAAGATTTTAAAATGTGATTTCTAAAACTATGAAAGAGAAACAGATATATTTATATATCATTTGATGACCTAACTAGACAATAATTACCCCAAGGGATTTAAAAATACATATTTTGTCTGTTCATTGCAAGTAGAATATCATGAGGACAAAAAGAACCAAAAAAATCCAAAGTTTTTTTATTGTCAATAAATTATTATTATTATTATTTTGAAACAATAAATATTTGTATTAATGTGATTTAGAAACTAAGATTTTCAGCACAGGAGAAAAAAGTACAACTATAAAAGTGAAGGTGTTAGGTAAAACTCATATGTAATCTTTGAACTGAAAAACAACAGTTGGGTTTTTAAAAATCAGTCCAAACTATTGTCAAAAATACAATAGAAATTGATGATTTACTTATAAGTCCAAAAATATTGATATTTTCTACCTTTACCCACAGAAAAGTCTGAGGAATAGTGACAACCTAGTTTTGATGAACACCCTTAATGCTCAGCTTGTGGTCTCTAAATGCTGTTTCCTAATTTGAAAAAAAACACAAGAACTCCATGGTGAAGTGGCAGGTTTCAGGTCTAAGGCAGAGAATATAGATGGCATGAGACAACGTGACACTCCTTAAGCAAGTAAGTTACAAAAAACTTGGGGTTTTGCCAAAAGGACATTAAAGCTAACTTGAGAAGCTTTCACGGATCAAATATAGGGCTATTTCAATATCAATAATAATACTGTCACTGATTAAAGCATCAAAGATATAAAAATCTATGAGTTCATTATAGTGATTTGGAAAGGAAATCTGGCTTATCTTTGAATGTGGCTAGAACACTGGCTTATTATTCTAAAAATTGAAGATTAAAGTGAGAGAATCAGGCATCAATTCTGCCTCTCTTGTATAAACCATGTTTCCAGTTAATCAAAGAGTTGATGAAGCAAACTTTTTTCATATGAGAATCACAGCAAATAAAGCAGTTTCTTATCTCTAAAATGAGAATATCTGTGATTTGCTTTATAGTGTGCTGTGGCTCATAGTAAAGGTCAAGTACATGTTAGCTTTTATAGTTACACTTTTGAAGGGTATGTCTTCTTTTAAAAAGATGCTATAGAGAAAACACACAACCTATTGAGAATGTTCTTTAAATGTATTTTTCTATTTAGAACAATGTTTGATGCCAACTTATAATAGTGCTATCCTAAACCAAATTTTATTCTCAAATGTCTTAATGAATAGCATATGGAACATATGCTCTTCCATAAGGTCCAGGATAAGCCAGTAAGAAAAATGTGTTTTAGGATTTTTTCTTTATCTTTGACCTTTGGGAGTTTGGGAGTTTGATTATTAAACTTCTTGAGATAGTCTTCTTTGGGTTAAATCTGCTCGCTTTTCAATATACTTCTTGGACTTGATTTTATTTTATTTTATTTTTGAGACGGAGTTTTGTGTTAAATCTGCTCGCTTTTCAATATCCTTCTTGGACTTGAATTTTTTTTTTTTTTTTTTTTTTTTTTTT
>NW_016107411.1:233986-289391 GCF_001604975.1 Cebus imitator | reverse complement strand
GCTGGGATTACAGGCACACGCCACCATGCCCAGCTAATGTTTTGTATCTTTGGTAGTGACGGGGTTTCACAATGAGACAGAGTTTCATTCTTGTCACCTAGGCTGTAGTGCAGTGGTGGAATCTTGGCTCACTGCAACCTCTACCTCCTGAGTTTAAGCGATTCTCCTGCCTCAGCCTCCTGAGTAGCTGGGATTATAGGTGTCTGCCACAATGCCTGGCTGATTTTTGTATTTTTAGTAAAGATGGGGTTTCAACATGTTGGCCAGACTGGTCTTGAACTCCTGACCTCAAGTGATCCACCTGCCCCGGCTTTCCAAAGTGCTGGAATTACAGGTGTAGGCCAGCATGCCCGGCCCTTTCTCTAGGTTTGATTTCTCTGATGTTATCCTTTTGAATAAACTTTCTACCCCATCTCTTTACCTTTTTTTTTTAAGGCCAATAACTCTTAGATTTGCCCTTTTGAGGCTATTTTCTAGATCTTTTAAGTGTGCTTCATTGTTGCTTATTCTTTTTTCTTTTGTTTCCTCTGACTGTGTATTTTCAAATAGCCTGTCTTCAAGCTCACTAATTCTTTCTTCTGCCTGATCAATTCTGATATTAAGAGGCCCTGATGCATTCTTCAATGTGTCACTTGCATTTTTCAACTCTAGAATTTCTGCTCAATTCTTTTAAATAACTTCAATCTCTTTGTTAAATTTATCTGATAGGATTCTGAGTTTCTTCTCTGTGTTATCTTGAATTTCTCATGAGTTTCCTCAACACAGATATTTTGAATTTTCTGTCTGAAAGGCCATATATCTCTGTTTCTCCGGGATTGGTCCCTGGTGCCTTATTTTGTTTCTTTGGTGAGGTCATGTTTTCCTGGATGGCCTTGATGCTCGTAGATGTTCGTCAGTGTCTAGTCATTGAAGAGTTAGGCATTTATTGTCATCTTTGCAGTCTTGGCTTCTTTGTGTGTCCCCCACCCCCTTCTTGGGAAGGTTTTCCAGGTGTTGGGAGGAACTTAAGCCCCAGGCCCAATAATGCTGTGGTTCTTGCAGACTCATAGAGGTACTGCCTTGGCAGTCCTGCATAAGATCTGGAAGAATTCTCTGGATTACCAAGCAGAGACTCTTTTTCTTTTCCCTCACTTTCCCCCAAATGGAGCTTCTCTCTCTCTCTGTCTCTGCTGAGCTGCCTGAAACTGGGGATGGGAAACACAGACTACCACGACTGGGACTGCACTGATTCAGACCTGAAGACAGCACAGCACTGGGTCTCACCCAAGGCGCCCTGTAATCATTACCTGGCTACCGCCTATGATCACTCAAGGCCCTAGGGTTCTATGATTAGCAGGCAGCGAAGCCAGCCAAGTTTGTGTCCCTTCTTTAAGGGTGGCAAGTTCCCCCAGATCCCAGGTTGGTCCAAAAATGCTATCTGGGAGCCAGAGATTGGAGTAAAAAACCTTAGATATTTACCCAATCTTCTATTCTACTGCGGTTAAACTGGCATTCAAATCACAATGCAAAGGCTTTCTCACTCTTCTCTCCCCTTTTCACAGGGAGAGGAGCCTCTCCCTGTGGCCACCACCACCACCAGCCCATGGTGGGTTTCTGCCAGTCCATTGCTGATGTTCAGTTAAAGCCTAAAGGCTCTTCAGTCAGCTTGTGATGAATGCTTCCAGGCCTGGGTCTCACCCTTCAGAGTGGTGGGCTCCTTACTTGTGCAATACAGGTCCAGAAATAGCCATCTAAAAGCCTAGGCCTGGAATTGGGGACCCTAAAAGCCTTCTGGTGCTGCACTACCCTGTGGCTAAGCTAGTACCTAAGATGCAAGACAAAGACCCCTTTACTTTTCCCTCTGCTTTTCTCAAACAGAAAGAGTCTTTGTCTGTAGCCACCATAGCTGGGAATGTGATAGATCACACAAAGCCAACACGCCTCAGAGCCCAAGGCCCATGGTGTACCACTTGGGTATTGCTGTTTGTTATCCAGAGCCTAAGGACTTCTGAGCCAGCAGGTGATTAATCCTACCAGGACTGGGTCCTTCCCTTCAAGGCAGCAGTTTTCATTCTGGCCCAGAGTGTGTCTAGAAATGTAATCCACTAGCGAGGGCCTGGAAAGGAGGGCCTCATGACTCTGCCTGATGCCCTGACTGTGGCTGGACTGGTATCCAAGATGCAAGACAAAGTCCTCTTCACTCTTTGCTCTCCTTTCCACAAGCAGAAGGAAGGAGTCACTTTGATTTCGGTGGGCTGCACTGCTTGGGTTGAGGCAGGGGTGGTGCAAGCACTCCCTTGGCCTCACTGTCTGGTATCACTCTAGGCCACATACCCAACAAGTTCCCTGGATCTAAGCCTAACCCAGCACTAGGAGTTGCCTAGGAATCTTGTGTCCTAGATTAATTTTCAAGTTTACCTAGGACATCAGAGCACCTATGGCCCACAGTGGCAAGGCCTTCAGAGAAACTCAAGTTCCCATCACTGGGATGGGTGATTCCCCTCTGGCTAGGTCTGCTCCAAATGCTCCCTCCCTGCATGGGTGCTGGCTGAGCCCAGCACAGCTTTGCTCTCTACTTCCAGGGCAGCACTGAGTTCAATGTAAAGTCCCCTAGTTTTCCCTCCCGCAACTGCACAGATTTTTTCTCTCTGAGCTCCTAGTCATTGCTGGTGTATGGAGGAGTGGTGGTTTTGGTGATTCAAGACTGTCTTTTCTAACCTCTTTCAGAAATATGGAGCTGAAACTAGGTACTGTGATTGCTCACCTGATTTGAGGTTCTTGTGATGATGGTGCTCTTTTGTGTGTAGTTAGAATTTAGTGTTCCTTCTTGGGGAATGAATGGTGTAAGCTTCTATTTGGCCATCTTGGTTTGCCCTCCAGAAAATGTATTAAATGACAGTAAATAATAATTTCATGTTTTATCAAGGAGTTTAACCCTTTTTATGCCAATGGAATCTCTCAGACTGGAGGAGTGAGTTCAATATGAGTGAACAATATGTTATGACTACCATGAAAGGCACATGGAAACTGAGGTTTTATTAATAGAAACTTGAGTCCCAAATATGGGATGAAATAGACCTCTTTTATAAGCAACGAATCAGACTATATCTTCAGTATCATTTTCTCTTCTTCATCTTTCATAGGACAATGTGAAGGAACAGTATAGCCAAATAAATGTGACTAGCATGGTGAAAAGACTCACGCTTATGCCACATAAGTTGTAATAGAAACAGAACCCCTACTTTTCACTACATACAGAAATTAACTCAAGATGGTTTAAAAATTTAAATGTTAAGACCTCAAACTATAAAAATCTTAGAACAAAATCTAGAAAATACTTTTCTGGACATCAGCCTAGGCAAAGAGTTTATGACTAGGTCCTCAAATGCAATTGTAACAAAAATAAAAATGGAAATTTGGACTTAATTAAACTAAAAACTTCTGTACAGCAAAAGAAACCTGTACAGAGTTATAAACTCTGTTTACATCAACAGAGTAAACAATCTACAGAATGGGAGAAAATATTTGCAAACTATGAAGCTGACAAAAGTCTAATACTCAGAATCTATAAGGAACCTAAACAAATCAACAAGAAAAAATTAAATAACCCCATTAAAAAGTGGGCAAAGGACATGAACGGACAATTCTCAAAAAAGTATATACAAGTGGCCAACAAACATATGAAAACATGGTCAGCACTACTAATCATCAGAGAAATGCAAAGATACCACCTCATATCAATCAGAATGGCTATTGTTAAAAAGTCAAAAACAATAGATGCTGGTAAGTTTCCATAGAAAAGAGAATGCTTATACCTTGTTGGTGTGCATGTAAATTAGTTAAGCCACTGTGGAATACAATTTGATGATTTCTCAAAGAACTAAAAATAGAACTGCCATTCAACCTAGCAATCCCATTACTGGGTATATACTCAAAGCAAAATAAATTGTTCTACCAAAAAGACACTTGCACAGGTATGTATTATAATTGCAGCAGTATTCACAATAGCACAGACATGTAATCAACCTAGGTGCCTATAAATGGTGGACTGGGTAAATAAAATGTGGGACATATACACCATGGAATACTATGCAGCCATAAGAAAAAACGAAATCATGTCCTTTGCAGCAACATGGATGCATCTGGAGGCCACCATTCTAAGTGAATTAACACAGAAACGGAAAACCAAAATTTGCATGTTCTCACTTATAACTGGGAGCTAAATACTGGGAACATACAGACATAAAGATAGACACTGGGGACTCTAAAAGGAGGGGGTAGGCTGGGCGTGGTGGCTCATGCCTGTAATCCCAACACTTTGGCAGGCCAACGCTGGTGGATCACCTGAGGTCAGGAGTTCGAGACCAGCCTGGCCAACATGATGAAACCTTGTCTCTACTAAAAATACAAAAATTAGATAGGAATGGTGGTGTGCACCTGTAGTCCCAGCTACTTGGGAGGCTAAGGCAGGAGAATAGCTTGAACCCGGGAGGCAGAGGTTGCAGTGAGCTGAGATCATTCCACTGCACTCCAGTTGGGATGACACAGTGAGACTCCATCTCAAGAAAATAAAAAATAAAAATAAAAGGAGAGAGTAAGGCAAGGGCTGAAAAACTTCCTACTGGGTACTATCTTCATTATCTGAGACAAGGGATCAGTAGAAGAAACCTTGGCATCATGCAATATACCCTGTAACAAACATGCACATGTACCCCCTGAATCTGAAATGAAAATGAACATTTTTAGAAAAGAAGAACTGGAAATATTTAGCACAGAGAAAACAGTACTTGGTCTTGACATGGGCTAAATATTCCCAGCAATTTGAAACAAATTATAGTCACTCTTTAAAAAACACAAATAGAATATATTATCTGTAATGCTTTGTCGTCTACTTTTTGTCTTGACCTGTTCAATGAATTTGGAAATATGTATATTATTAACTTCTTTACCCCCACCACTATTTAGTAAGATATATTTGGCCTTTCATTTTTTTTTCACTCTGCTCTAGTGCCCACCGTATTAAATAGTGCTATATTTTTAATTTGGATTCAAAGAATGCATACAATTTCAGGGACACTAGTATTTTATAACTTATTTATCTAAATTGTGATGTATTCACAATTACATTAGTTAATATCACAAAACACACACTATCTCTTTGGTATATGGGATATTAAATCGTGTTACTGTGGTCGTTTATTTATTAGCTACTCAGTGATTTTCCATTTTGCTATGTATATTATTTCTTATATATCCCTGATTAAAGCAGCCATAATTGTGCTTAACTGTATCTGAACATTAAAGCATCTGGGAAACATCCTAATGAAAGCCCAAAACTCCCTTTGTACTAGAAAATTAGTATTCTCTAAGGCCTAATAAGCATGGTTAGGAATACCTCTGATGCCAAAACTCTGAAAAGTACTCAAAACCCCTGTGCCATCAACTAATGGGATATTGTAACTCTAGAGAAAAAAAGTAAAGACTACTTGAAAGTGATCAAAATAGAGGTTATTTTCAGCAGTGCAAAAAATTATTTAATACACACAGAAAGCTGGTTTTCTGAAAATGACTGCTGTAGGTGTAATTAAGAAAGATATAAAGCATATCATTGGAAAAAACTATACTAGAATTATAGTTAAATTTCATAATCATGCATAACCATATAGAAACAATAAAACAAAGTGAAATTGCCCAAAATCATCTTAAATATTTATTGCATTTATGACTAATTTATAATATTGTACCCAGAGAAATGTTATGATTTCCATTTTTAATAAGAATTCTCCTTTTTATTCCCAGACAGTCCCACTTGATTAGCTGTGCTTTCATGAAAATTATTACAGTGTTTTCTTTTAAAGATGGAACATTTTACATAATTTTTCAATATATCAAACTCTTTTAAATCGTGGATCAAAGTATTTATAATGGAAGAACACAAAAGCATATTTCTTGTGGCTTGTTAAGCACATTTATTTTCATTAGAGCTACCTAAAAGTATCATTATATTTTCCAGAAAAGCATTTTTTAAAAAAACTTTGGTATTTATAAATGTTCATGCATTTTGATGTAAAATTATAAAAGTAGATTTTGGAAGTAGTCCAGAAAAAACTAATTTTCATGTTCTTTTATAAATCATAAATGAATTATCTTTTATTTGGTATCTATTTATGTCAATCAAATGCTAGACTGTCCATAATGGAGCCCAAGACTCAAAAGCTTAAAATGATTTTAACCTATTCTAAACAAAAATGCGTACATAAGTTCTCTAAGTTGTAAGACTCTGTCTCTATAAATTTGATTCAGAAATCATGATACAGATTTTTTGGTGCAGTTGACCCTTGAATAACATGGGTTTAGACTGCGTGGGTCGTGTGGGTCCACTTATATGGGATTCTTTTTCATCCAAATGCAGATGAAAAGTACAATATTCTAGGGATGCAAACCCATGCAAATAGAGGGCTGACTTTTGGTATACAGAAGTTCTGCAGGGCCGACTGCGGGATTCAGCCTGCTCAGATTTTGTTACACACAGGGGTCCTGGCACCCATTCCTCGTTTATATTGAGGAATGG
Organism: Cebus imitator; assembly: GCF_001604975.1. Lineage (NCBI taxonomy): Eukaryota > Metazoa > Chordata > Mammalia > Primates > Cebidae > Cebus > Cebus imitator. The sequence continues at coordinate 282,841 of NW_016107411.1, read as the reverse complement.
CTGTACTGCTAAACTGTGGGATTGCAGAGAAATTGAGACATGTTAAACGAAGTTCAGCTTTATTGTAGCTGTAACCATTGAAATTGGTCCTAAAGGTGGAGCTGGAGTTGACTCCTGGATGTAGGAAAGAGAACTTCCAGGTGGAGGGAATAATACATGCTTAGAGATGAGTTAGAATTGTGTTTGGGCTGAACTACAGAGTTTATCTGTTAGATAGAATGGGGATAAAATAAGGATGGGCAGGCAGGTTGGGGGCAGATTTTTCAGTGTTTATTGTTTACTCATGGCAAGGATTTGTGTCCACGGAAATTATTTTTTTCTTACTTTTTAAAGGGCATTACATGCTCAATTTTTACCCAAAGAAGGTAACTCAGGCAATAGTACTGACAGTGAAGATAAAAGATAGGAAAGACTGAAGCTAGGATATTGGGAGATCTTGATGAGAATGACTATCTTATTTATGAATTTATTCAACATACATCAGAGCACCCATTATGTGCCGGGTGACTGCTAGCTGATGGAGACTACAAGGGAGAATAAAATAGGAACTTTTAGAGTCTTATGAATGAGAATATCCAGAGAACTTATTTATACTTGCTTTGCAGCCGCTTCAAATGCCAAGTCTTCCTTTAAGCACCATCCCTCCCCAATTGGGATTAATTGCTCCTTTTGTTGTGTTTCCAAAATAAGGGCTTGGTTTATGCATCTGTTACAGGATGCTTTACATCATATTTGAGCCTATTTTATACACACACGCACACACACACACACACACACACACACACACACACACGTGTCTTCCTTGCCAACTAAATTGGTCTCCTGGGTGAAAAGAATTACATCATATTTATTCTTGCAGTTATAACACAGAGAAGGTATAACATGAAAATTGATTTGAATTCTTTGCCATCAGCTTCCTGTTTTTAGGCTCTAACTCACACTGCTCAGTTTCTTTTTTAGACTATATAACAATATTTGGTATTCAAGTTTTTTTCTTATTGCTATGCCCCACTTCCATAAGTGGATGACATTTTAAGGCAATTTTAAATTATTTGTATATAAGCTACACATTTTGAGGACTAGCACCATTAATTTTTAGTTTACAAGTGTTTTGAGGTCCAGGGCATAAAAGGTTATATTGACTTTAGCCCAGGCTAAAGTCATTCTGACAACACTAATAATTACTTTTGATCAATTGTTACTAATCTTATATTTTAAGTTTTGATATAGTAAAGATATTACAAATATATCATGTTATTGTTGGCAATACATACTGTTAAGTTACTGTAAATTTTCTGTAACTATGATGACAAATACTGTGACTGATATTTTGCAATGTTCTGAACTATAGATCCATACTCCTTTCTAATTTTCTGAGTTAATTTCTCTTGATCTGCATCACGCTATTATGCTAGTGTTTTTGAAGCTGTAGATGTGATAATGAATGATTAAAAGGGAGAATTGCTCACTTTATTTTTATTTTTTGAGATAGAGTTTATCTGTTAGATAGAATGGGGATAAAATGAGGACAGATAAGCAGGTTGGGGCTTATCTTTAAAAAATAAAGATTATCTTTATTTTTTTGAGATACAGTCTTGCTTTGTTGCCCAGGCTGGAGTGCAGTGGTGCGATCTCAGCCCAGTGCAACCTCTGCTTCCCGGGTTCATGTGATTCTCCTGCCTCAGCCTCCTGAGTAGCTGAGACCACAGGCATGTGCCACCTCACCTGGCTACTTTTTGTATTTTTAATAGAGACAGGTTTTTGCCATGTTGGCCACGGTGGTCTCGAACTCCTGACCTCAAGTGATCTGCTTGCCTCGACCTCCCAAAGTACTGAGAGTAAACTTGTGAGCCACTGCGCCCAGCCAGCTCATTTTAAAATATGGGAAAGAATGGTTTGAGAGAAGCAAGATGATTATAGAAGGACATAGGATCTGTACAGACATAATTTACTCCTATCTATGTCCCTGTCTTTGTCATCTAGTTGGAATGAGAGCAACCAAAATATTTTCCCCAAATATTACTCTTTTGGTCTGGTTGCCTGAGACGTCTAATAAACCTGCCTAAAAAACTGTGTGACCTTAGCATAGTTGAAAAATATCCTAGACTTTTTAATTGAGGTTTTAGAATCTAGATTTATTTACTACTTTTTTTTTAAAGACAGAGTCTCACTCTGTTGCCCAGGCTGGAGTGCAGTGGCACGATCTCAGCTCACTGCAGTCTCCGCTTCCTGGCTTCAAGGGATTCTCCTGCCTCAGCCTCCCGAGTAGCTGGGATTACACATGCGTGCCATCGCGCCTGTCTAATTTTTGTATTTTTAGTAGAGACAGGACTTCGTCATGTTGGTCAGGCTGGTCTTGAACTCCTGACCTCAGGTGATCCACCTGCATCAGCCTCCCAAAGTACTGGGGTTATAGGCATGAGCCACCATGCCTGGCCTGGGTTGCTTTTTTATTTAAAGCAAATAAATCATGGGAAAATTACATCAAATGGGATAGTGATTAGATTTCTTTCCTTCTTTCCTTTGGCCGCTTCTGGGAGTGGAACTGATTTGGGGTAAGGGAGGAGGGAGGAACAGGAGTAGAACAATAGTCATCTCTTGAAAATAGAGATTTCAGAGTGTGATTAATCTTGTAAGGTGACTTAGTTTGGGATTCCCAGAAGCAGATTCTGAGATGAAGATTCTTGAATGAGTGATTTATTATTGAAGTCTTCCCTAGAGAAATTGGGAAGGGAAGCAGGACTGGTAAGGAGAAAAGAAGACAAGCAAGGCTGCAATATCAAGTAAAGTCCTTTAAGGGTAGCAAACATCCCAAAGGAAGTCTTAGGTAAGAGTTTTTGGAGGCAAAACATGACTCAATTGGGAGAGGGCTGCTCAAAAAGGATTTTTAAAAAATCTTAGAGGATTTGGGCAAAGCAGTGACTGTGTCTATTACACAATGTTTCAGAAAGATTTCTTTGTGGGGCACGCCAAAGTAAAAAAAAAAAAAAGGATAGATTCCTGAATAAGCTGGTTCTAAATGAAGAGATTATCTTCAGTGATTGAGATCTAAGTGAGGCCACTGGATTAAGCTTTGGAGTTAAAACAGAAAATTAGAATTGGAGCTTGAAGATGATGCAACTTATGGCTGTGTAGGGACTGAAAAAGCTAAGGTCTGAATGAGGAAGCTGCATTTTTTATTAAAAGAGATGAAAGAAACATGAGAGAATTACACTAATTATTAGAAAACTGTGCATGAGTACATTACATTGACAGATTGAGACTGAAAGGCTTAGAAGATAAATAATCTACATTAGTGGAGGGTTAGAATAAGGATGGATCTTTTTCTGAATTGAATGTTTTACATGTTTTATTTGTATGAACCACAAATTAAAATATTACCAACATTATTTAACTGCCCAGCAAAGTCAATATTACATCTAAGTGATGAAAGTGTTCTCAGAGAGGTTTCATTTTAAAGAATGACACTTGAGAGTGGCTAGACAGTCTCTGTGGAAAAAGTGGAAGAGAAAATCATGTGATATTTTTTGCCAAGTAGGTGTGTAGGTCATGCATAGGGATCCAGACATCTGGTTCAGATACCTGTGCATGAGTTCGTCAACACTAGGTCACTGAAGTCAAAACAACCAATGCAAATTGTAGGCTAGCTATACTTTTTTCAGTGTCATATACACAAAGAAGCACGATGGATTCTGGGAGAAACAGTCTCGAAAGCATCTCAAGACAGCATCTCCAATACAAGCATCAGGATCACATATGTCTATTTAATGTAAAATAATGTTAGGGGGATAACAGTAGCAGATGAAGTGGATGATGTGTCTTGACTTATTTTGGACAAAAAATGTTTAAAAATTCATCTGAGACTGGCAATATATTGTCAATCTCTCTAAATTACCTTGTGCTATGTGATTGAGTAATGCTGACAAATATCAGTAATTTAAGTCTTTTATTCCAATTTTGACATGATTTTTATGCTAGAGAGCTTTTGGGTAAGAAGCCTTTTAAAACTATTTATCATATGAACTCTAATTTTGCTTTTGGAATACATCATCTCATTAATTAACAGGTTGAAGTCTCATTACTTCATGTCTGTCTTCACTGGATTATGTAAACAGCAACCCTGTCATTACCAAATCATATGCTATTTTTATTTTTCTAAAGATCTAGAGCTCACAGTCATTATTTAAATAGAACATTACAGAAAAGAAAAAGCAATTTGGAGCAGCCTATTCTTAGCTATGTATTGAATAGATCTATTTTGCTATTAGTATCAGTTTCAATTTATTTTTCTTGGTTTTGGTTATAGTTCAGTAACATTCAAGAGAAAGTATTATTTGATAGCTAATGCAATGAAGAAGACCCATTTCTTACATTGCCTTATCAGAAAAGAAAAACAGCTGCTTCCCTTAGAAATACATTATAAATTCAAATAACAGATAACATAGGTTGTTTTTGACAGGCATATAACTTTTAGCTTCTGATCATTAGCTTTAGTAATCATTAGCTTAATGAAAAATAAAATATATATAATATTGAAAATATGAGAAGCTAAACTATGAGCAACAACAAATGAAAACCACGTGTTCTTCTGAATTACTGATTCCTCCTCCAAATAGTTTCAAATCACTATAGTATTCACATAGTCCTTTAATAACTTTTATGGATAAACAGTGAATTCCATGTTCAATGTAAAATAACAGAAATTTAGAGTTTTAATTGCAATGTCCTATGTAAGCTTTAAAAGATTCCAAAGCAATTTTCATAAACAAGATTCCATTTTTCACAGCCAAAATATTATACTGACACTGACTCTCATGTACTGTCACCTATGCATTTGTGTGTCATTTATTTTTAATTACAAAATTTCTCCCTTTGATTAAATTTATTGTATGCCTTGTAATATATCAAAATGATAGATTAAATGTAGAAATAAATTATTACTTACTTATAATAAAATTGAAGCTTGTCCTTGGAATCATTTTCTTGTAGTTCCATCTAGCTAAAATAGGACTTTGATCTCAACCCTGCGCCGATGAGCTGTGTGATGAGATCTTAAGCGAGTTACTCAACCTAAGCCTCAGTTTCCCCATCTGCAAATTAGGGAAAATAACATATGCTTTAGGCCATTATTTTGATAATTAAATGAAATGATAGATACAAATTGTCAAATAGGGCACAGAATACTCAGTGCTTTATCATTGTTTAGTGTTGTTATTTTGTGTCTACAGTGTTTTTGGAAAATAGCATGATTAATCAATTGACTGGAAGAGACACAGTCTAACAGACAATATATAGACCATTTATATTGGCCGTGAAAGTGTCCTTAATGGCTGACTTCACCTTTAATGTGTAAAATCTGGTGACTCCCATGGTTTTAAAGATATGATATCAGTTTCTTTGCATTGGTCAATTATAATTTGTCCATAGATTGCACATGTAGTAAGTAATATTTTGAGATGTTAACTGTAGGGTTTTTTTCTTCCCTCTGCTTCCTTGCATTTGTTACCTGTTGCTGATCATTTAGGTAATAGTGCCTAGCAGGTCTGGGTCAGGACAGATACTACTGAGAATTCAGAACTAATTTGTTTGCTTTGAGTTTCATATTAGGCTTTTTTAAAAGTCCACAGTAGAAACAGTATTCTTGAAATCATAGCTTTCTTTGCAGAAGATTCATTATTTTGAGAGTTGAAATTTTGCTGAGCTATTAAAAGCACTGAGAACCTTGAAAGACTCCATTTATACTGAAATCAAGGAGTGGGGAAGACTGCATGGATAGAATAGCAGGTCCCAAAGAGATAAAATTTGACCAGCATACAGACAGAAAATGAAATAGGGCTGGAAGAGGTCTTGTGATTGGACAATGAAGCTGACTGTATTGACTAAACAGTTGCATATACAGCACAGACTCACGATGATCCTCAATACCAGGAAAAATGGATTACATTTCTGCACAGGCCAGTGAGATTAGAAAATAACATTTGGAGCAGAGCCATGTCCCTGATGACACAAGTCCCCCAGGAACTTAGAACATTTCCATAGAGGAAAAAAAAAATGAGAAAGAGGAGAATTTTGAACTATTTACCCCAAAGAGACTGAGTGTTAAGTCAGAAGCATGTGTGTGAATGCCACTAAGCAAAAGAGCTCATATTCTAAGCTAAGTTCAATTATACGGAACTAAAATTAAAAGCAACTTCAATTTTCTAATTTTAGAGTTTATGATTGTGTTAAAATATCATATCCACTAAATCATCAAGCTTTGGATACCTCCTTAATTAATCTGAAAGCCTCTATTATCTGAAATAGTTTTTAAGATTAGAAAGAACAAGAAAAAACATTTTTCAAATAATTTTTGACTGTCATAAAATGTAAAATAGGTACATGTATTATCAATGATATTTTAGAAAACTACATTAAACTTGCTTTTACAAATAGAGCACATTATCTTACGCAGATTATACCTATTTTCTTCATATCTGAATTTAAAAACAAACTTTCAAATCTATAATTCAAAGTTTTATCATTTACAAATATTTTGAATCCCAGTATAAACTTAAAAACAGTTTAGAAAACTAGAATCTAAGTGATAACTAAACTTAGGAAGTGTAATAACTTTTTAATATGCAAGTTACATTAAAATCTATTTATATAATCAGCATTTGGTTCAGGCTTGTCTTCAGCCGAGCATAGTGTGTGCTCCCCACAATCTGTAGGTTTCACCATTTTTACTGTAGCTGTGTTTCTGAGTCATGGACCGAAGCTGATTGTGTTACAGGATAAGCTGTTGGAAGTGTTAGCCATAGTAAGCCATGCTAAGCCATAATAAAACTATACTGTTAGACATAATAAGATTATTATATCAGGTTTTATTTCAGCTCCACTTACTGAATTTTAGTCACATAGAAAGGCAAAGAGATAATGAATTAAAAAATTTTTTTGATGCTCTCTGTTTGAAATTAATCTTACAAATGAATATTTTAAAACCATATCTTCATATTTGTTTTTGTTTCTAAGTATTTGACTCAATGGAAGCATTAAAGAGATCACTTTTACCTTGAAAGGGGCAAGTTAACATTTGATTTATCGACATTTTGCCCTTCACTGAGAAAAAATGTTAGTATGTACTGATTAATACTCTTAAGAGTTACATGATGCTGTAAATTTAGTCACAGAATATGAATAATTTATAGACGGAAAAGTGAACAAAATATTTTATTCATTGTTATCACTCTAAAATATGTTATTTAATAACAAAGAAAAATGATGGTTACCTTCTAGATAAAAGAGAAAATGGAAAAAATATTTGAAGCATTGAACATACAAAAACATTATTATAAATATCAATATTTATGGGCTACTGTAAAGGCAGTTGTAAAAAAACAAGTTCCAATAAAAAGTTTGAAACAGACACACATTTTCAAATATCTTAATAATATAAATCATTGAAAAAAATCAAATGTTTTTTCCCTTCTAAATTTTTACTTCATAGGGTAGTGAATGCAACATAGTTATAAACAGATATTCATGAGTATAATACATTTTACACACTCAAAATAGTCATAGAGACTCTTGCACTATTCTCCTCTAGGCATTCCTATTGTCTGTCAACTGCTGTCAAGTGTAGGGTTAGAAGGCCTTTTAACAAATGGATGACTGATTTAAAAAACAACAACAACAACCAAAGACATCTGTCATTAAGACAGGCCACTGATAGTGGATGCTTGTTATTAGGAATCCAAAAGATTTTCTCAGTGTTCTGTCCCATAATTTTTGTTGTCATCATCTGTGTTCCACACTGCCCTATGGCAATGTTGTTCTTGCGTTCCAATGCATTTTCTTAATTCGGCTGCAGTTTTTTCCAGTCGTTGAATGTTCCATTGCCACTGTCGTCTATTTGACTGAAGCTTGTTCACCTGACAATGCAAACGCTTAAGAATTGCATCATATCTCTTATGTTGTACCTATTAAAAGAACAGCACACGTCAACAGGGCTTGTGAAGTATAAATAGTAAACAGCCATAAAGAATATTTTGACTCCTCTAAAGAGGAAAGCACTTAATTAGAAACTATACACTATAAATAATCATGATAAAAATAAACAGTAATTGTGTAACTATTTATTCAACACTTATTACATGTTAGATACTGTGCTGAGAACTTTCTACATATAATTAAATTCTTATAACACCTTACGATATGGGTATTATTATCCTCATTTTTGTGTGAAGAAACCAAAGATAAAAAGAGTTTAAGTAATTTGGCTAAAGTTTCATAGCTAGCAAGTGATAGAGTTTGGGAGTTGAGCCGAAGCAAAGCATCCATGACGGAATACCTTCTTGTTAAGAGAGTTATTACTTTTTAAACTAAATTCGCACTGGGGGAACTCTACTTTGAGTCCCTATGTAAGGAATTACAACCTAACAGGATTTAAACTAACTGAAAGCCTAATTACAAGTATATTTTTGTAACAATAGCTGAGACTTAGTTAACCATAGCAGCCAGCTTCAGTCAATCACAGGTGGTCCACTAACCACACCATATTCAAATAAAACAAGCATTCAGCTGTAACCAATCAAGCGCTTTCTGTACTTCATTTCCATATTCTGTCCATAAAAGTTCCCTGCCCACACTGTGAAGTAGAGCTTTCTGAACCTCTGCTGGCTCTGAGGGCTACTGATTCTCTAATCATTCTTCTGTTAAGCTCTGTTAAATTTAATTTTATTAAACTTAAATTTGTCTGAAGTTTTAAATTTATCAAATTTAATTTGTGTAAAGTTTTTCTTTTGACATAAGAGAAATGGTTTCATTTTCCATTTCCTGTATCCAGTGATTCACTGAAACACAGACCATTTGGTCTAAAGGATCCAGATCATGTAGTCCATTTCCCTGCTATTAAATAAACCATCATTTACGCTGAGCCAGACAAGGATACACTGGAAGGCAATGAAGCACAGTGGAAAGTGCAAGGGTGTTGTACCACAAGAGCACCCAATCTTTTTTAAAAACAGCTTTATAGAAATATAATTCACATACCATATAATCCATCCTTTAAAGTGTACAACTCAGTGGTTTTTAGCATTCACAGAGTTGTACAACTATTACCAACCACAGGTTCTTAGGCTCTCATGTAATAGAAATTGACAAGAGGCTGAGCAAGTTTCCGAAACAAGGCTTTTTAATGGGACTTATGTTTGAACACAATGGAGACAGTGCAGGAGCAAGAGTTACCTGGCTGGCTTTCCGAGGGCAGGTCTTTGTGGTGTTTTTAGGAAAGGTGACAGGACTGTGCATGAGGTATGGGAGTGTCATTACATGTACAGGATGGAGCACAGGGTGTGCAGGCACAATGAGAAATCATGCTAGTGCATACATTGCATTAACAAAATATGATGGATAAGCTCTTCCCTGGGTGAGGATTTTAGTATTACAATGAGGCATGGGGTAAAGATCAGACATTCTTCTGGTCTTGTGCACATGCCTGTGATATGGTCAACTCCCTTGAGTAAGATTTACAGTGGGATGCTGCTTATCTTCATTTCAAGAGATATCTTGTGCCATCAGGGATGACCCCAATGGAGGGGGTGGTGCGAGATCTGGTAGGTAATGGGAGGGGGGTATGGAAAAAAATGTGTTAGTGGGGGTGGAGGCCAAATCATGGTGAGGGCTAAATTTCATCCCTATTCTATTTCACAAATATCACCATAATCAATTTTAAAACATTTTCATCACTTAATACCCATTAGCAGTCATTCCCCATTCTCCTTCCCCCACTCTTAACCCTCGGCAACTATAAATCTACCTTCTCTCCATACACATTTGCCTATTCTGGACATTTTATATAAATGGAATTGTACAGTAGGTGGTCTTTTGTGACTGGCTTCTTTCACTTAGCATAATGTTTTTAAAGGGTCATCTATGGTATAGCATGTAACAGAACTTAATTACTTTGTATTGCCAAATAATAGTACATTGTACGATATACCACATTTTATTTATCCAGTTCATGATTTGATGAACATTTGAGTTGGTTCCACTTTCCAGCTATTATAAGTAATACTGCTATGAACATTTGTGTGCAAGACTTTTTGTGAATGTATGTTTTCATTTCTCTTGGGTATATAGTGAGGAGTAGAATTACTGGGTTATTTGGTAACTCCATGTTTAACAATTTCAGGAACTGCCAGGCTGTTTTCCAAAGCAACTGTATAATTTTACATTCCCACCAGTAATGTATAGGGTTCCAATTTCTTCACATCCTTGAAAATACTTATTATCTATGTTTTTGGTCATGGCCATTATTGAAAAACTTCAGCCAAATCAAATTTAAAGAGTTTAATCGAGCAATGAAAGGTTTGCAAATTGGGCAACCTCCAGAATCACAGCAGATTCAAAGACCCCAGGGGTGCCTTGTGGTTAGAACAAATTTTTAGACAAAAAAAGTAAAGTGACATACAGGAATTGGAAGTGAGGTACAGAAACAGTAGGATTGGTTACAGCTCTGTGTTTGCCTTATTTGAACACAGTTTGAACACTCAGCTGTCTATGAGTGAAGTGTGGCTGCTGGGATTGTCCAACACTCAGCTATTGGTACAGACACATACTCCTAAGTTAGGTTTTCAATCTTGTCTACCTATTGTTAGGTTGCAGTTTATCCACAAGGACTCAAATATAGAAGTATGAAGTTCTTCTCAGGCCATATTTAGTTTGCTTTAACACCATGCTCATGGATGTGAAGTGGTATCTCATTATTGTAAAACACCTACTTCTAAATGGACTGATAAAATGATAGAATAATAGGGCTGGACAGGTTATTTATTCATAGGTAGTATGTGTAGTATTCTATTATATAAATATAGCACAATTTATTTTTCCATTCTCCTTGCTAGGTATATTTGTGATGTTTCTATTTAGGGACTTTTTATCAATAAAGCTGCTGTAAGAATTCATATACAAGTTTTACAAGTTTTTAAAGGCATATGTTTTCATTTTTCTTGAGTAGACATTTAGGTGGGGAAGTGTTTGGACATACAGTAGGTGTATGCTAACTTTTTAAGAAACTCTCAAATTGTTTCTCCAAAGCAGTTGCACTATTTAATAATCTCCTCAGCAGTGCATGATCTTGCCAGTTGTTTCATACCCTTGGCAACATTTGGTATTAATATTCATTGAAATTTTAATCATTTTAGGGGTAAAAGGTGTGAATAGTATCTCATTGTGGTTTTTATTTCCATTTCCTTGGTGTTAAGGGTGTTAAGCATCTTTTCCGTGTTTACTGGTCATACTATGTCTTCTTTTGTTAAGTTTCTGTTGAAATCTTTAGCCCATTTTAAAAAATGGCTGTATGACTTATTATTGGCTGTCAGGTTTCTTTCTTTGTATGTCCAAGATACAAGTCCTTTGTGCATATACATGTATGGCAAATATTTTTACTTTTGTGAATTTGTCTTTTCATTATCTTTTGTTGTTGTGGGGGGGGTCTCACTTTGTTGGCCAGTGGCATGATCACAGATCACTATAGCCTCGACCTCCTGGACTCTAGTTATCTTCCCAACTCAGCCTCCTGAGTAGCTGGAAACACAGGTGTGTGCCATCACACCTGGCTAATATTTTTTATTTGTACAGACAAAACCTCATTATTACCCGGGCTTGTCTTCAACTTCTGGGCTCAAGACATCCTCCCACTTTGGCCTCCCAAAGTGCTGGGATGACAGGTATGAGCCACCGTGTCCAGCCCTTTTCATTTTCTTAATGGTGTCTTTCTAAGAGTAGAAGTTTCAAAGTTTGAAGTCTAATATATCAATATTTTTCACTTATGGTTAGTAAAGTCTGTGTACCAAGAAATTTTTGCTAACCCAACATAATGAAGGTATCCTCCTATAGTTTCTTCTGGAAGCTTTACAGTTTTAACTTTTGCATTTAGATCTATGATCCATTTCAGATGAATTTTTGTGTTTGTTGTGAGGTGGAGATACAGTTCATTGTTTCCTCATAGATATCCAGTTTTTTCAGCACCATTTGTTGGTAAGACTTTCCTTTCTTCATTGAATTGACTTGACAACTTTGTCAAATTGACAAAATATGATTAATTTCTGAACCCTATTCTGTTCCATTGGTCTATTTATTATTTTACCAATACTACAGTTTCTTGAAAAGTATAGCTTTATCATAAATCTTAATATCAGGTAGGTTAGGTCTTACAAATTTATTATTCTATATTTATTATTCTTCTATGAGATTGTTTTGGCTACTAGATCCTTTGCATTTTCACATAAATTTTAGAACTATCTTGCCAATTACTGGAAAAAATAGTGAAATTTTTAAAGAACAAGATTGAATCTATACATCATTTGAGGGGTAAGTTGATACTAATAATATTGTGTTTTCTAAACCATAAACAGGATATCGTTCTATTTATTATTAATTTCTCAGCAATTTTTACTGCAGTTTTGCACATTTTTTCATAAAATTAATTAGCAAGTATTTTATGTCATTGAGAGTCAATGAATAAAGTTTTGTTTTATTCATTTTACTTCCCAGTTGTTTATTGCTACTTGATAGAAACTATATAACATGTAACTGATTTTTGTATTTTGACCTTTTATCCTGTGAGCTTACTAAATTCACTTACTGGTTCTATTAGTCTTTTCATATTCCTTAAGATTTTCTACATAAACAATTATGCTATCTGTGAATAATGACAGTTTTCTTTATGATCTTTATGTCTCATATATATATATTTTCCCATCTTATAACATTGATTAGGACCTCCAAAAAAAATGATGCATCAAGGGGGTGACATCAGACACCTTTGCCTTGTTCCCAATCTTAGGGGAGAAAGCATTCAACATTTCATCAGTAAGTATAATATGTTGTTAGCTATAAGGTTGATTTTGTTGTTTTGTTGTTGTTGTGGTTGTTGTTTTATAGATGCCCTTTATCAAGTTGAGGAAGTTTTCTTCTACTCTTTTTCTTTTCTTTTTTTTTTTTTTGAGACAGAGTCTGGGCGTGTCATGAGGCTGGAGGGCAGTGATGTGATTTTGGCTCACTGTAACCTCCACCTCCCGGGTTCAAGCAATTCTTCTGCCTCAGCCTCCTGAGTAGCTGGGACTACAGGCATGTGCCACCACACCCAGCTAATTTTTGTGTTTTTAGGAGAGATGGGTTTCACCTTGTTGGCCAGGATAGTCTGAAACTCCTGAACTCAAGTGATCGACCTGCCTTGGCCTCCCAAAGTGCTGGGATTACAGGCATGAGGCACTGCACCTGGCCCCTTCTATTTTTAATTTGCTGAGAGATGTTACTGTCAGAAAATTTGTTACTCTCAGCAAATTTGTTGAGAGTGTTGAATTTTGTTTAATACTATTTCTGAAACTATTAATTTGGTTGTATCTTTTTTACTTCTGTCATTTTGTCGCTATAGTAAATTATGCCATTTGATTTTTGAAAGTTGAACCAGTCTTGCGTCCCTAGGATAATTCCTCATTGGTTGTAATGTATTAGACTTTTTGTATATTGCTAAATTTAATTTGCAAGTATTTTGTTAGAGACTTACATCTATGCTCATGAGGGACATTGGTCTGTAATTTCTTTTCTGATAGGATTCCTGTCAATTTTAGTTTCTTCTTGTATCAGGGTTATGCTCGCCTCTTAAAATGAGTTGGGAGGAATTTCATCTTCTATTTTCTGAAACAGTTTGTTTAGATTGGGCATTTTTTCTTCCTTAAATATATGATTAGAATTCACTAATGAAGATGTGTCAGTTGGAACTTTATTTAGGGGAGAGTTTTTAATTACAAATTCAATTTCATTGATTCCTACCTCATACCATTCATAAAGCTTAATTTGAAATGGATAATAGGGCTAAACATGAATGCAATTTCTTGTGTTACAGTATGTTTTTTCTAAGAAATATGTCTCTTTGTCAAATTGTCATAAAGCTGTTCATAATAGGCCTTCATCACTCTTTTAAATCTATAGAATCTGGAGTAATGTCCCTACTAATCTTTCTTTTCTTGATTAGTATTGCTATGGGTTTCTCAATTTTATTACTCTTTTCAACTTTTAACTTTGTTGATTTTTTTCTCTTGTTTTTCTATTTTCTATGATTTCTGTTATCATTTAATTCCTTCTATTTACTTTTTGCTGAATTAATTTTTCTAGACTGTGATGGTGGAAGCTTAGATAGTTGATTTCAAATCTTTTTCTCTTTTCTAGTACAGGCATTAAAAACTTAATCTTATTGTAAACACTGCTTTAGCTGTATCTCACAATTTTTCATATGTTGTGTTTTCATTATTCTTCAATTTCAAATATATTCTAATTTTTCTTGTGATTTCTTCTTTGACTCATGGGTTATTTAGAATGCTCAATTTCCAGAAAGCTCAATTTCCAAAAGCTTATGCATGTCCTAGCTTTCTCATTGTTATTGATTCCTAATGGAATTCTGCTGTTGATAATAGAATTTCAACTTTGAAATATGTAATCTAGTATATTGTCTGTCTTGGTGAATGTTTCATGTACACCTAAAGTGCATCGGTAGTTGTTATGTGGAGTGTTTTTATTATTATTACACTTTAAGTTTGAGATACATGTGCAGAACGTGTAGGTTTGTTACATAGGAATACATGTGCTATGGTGGTTTGCTGCACCCATCAACTCATCATCTACATTAGGTATCTCTCCTAATGCTATCTCTCCCCTAGCCTCCTACCTCCAGACAGGCCCCAGTGTGTGATGTTCCCCTCCCTGTGCCCATGTGTTCTCATTGTTCAACTCCCACTTATGAGTAAAAACATGCGGTGTTTGGTTTTCTGTTCCTGTGTTAGTTTGCTGAGAATGATGGTTTCCAGCCTCATCCATCTCCCTACAAAGGACATGAACTCATTCCATTTTATGGCTGAAAATAGTATTCCATTTTATGGCTGAAAATGTATATATGCTATATTTTCTTTATCCAGTCTAAGATTGATGGGCATTTGGGTTGGTTCCAAGTCTTTGCTATGGTGAATAATGCTCTAATAAACATATCTGTGCATGTGTCTTTATAGTAGAATGATTTATAATCTTTTGGATATATACTCAATAATGGGATTCCTAGGTCAAATGGTAGTTCTGGTTCTAGATCCTTGAGGAATGACCACACTGTCTTCCACAATGATTGAACTAATTTACTCTCCCACCAACAGTTTAAAAGCATTTCTATTTCTCCACATCATCTCCAGATCTGTGGTTTCCTGACTTTTTAATGATCCCCTTTCTAACTGGCATGAGATGGTATCACATGGTGGTTTTGATTTGCATTTCTTTAATGACCAGTGATGATGAACTTTTTTTCATATGTTTGTTGGCTGCATAAATGTCTTCTTTTGAAAAGTGTCTGTTCATATTCTTTGTTCACTTTCTGATGGGGTTTTTCTTGTAAATTTGTTTAATTTCCTTTGTCAGATGGATAGATTGCAAAAATTTTCTCCCATTCTGTAGGTTGCCTGTTCACTCTGATAATAGTTTATTTTGATTTCTTTTGCTGTGCAGAAGAAGATCTTTGGTTTAACTGGAAACTACTTATTAATTTGGCTTTTGTTGCCATTGTTTTTGGTGTTTTAGTCATGAAGTCTTTGCCCATGCCTATGTCCTAAATGGTATTGCCTAGTTTTTCTTCTAGGGTTTCTGTGGTTTTAAGTCAAGTTATTTAAATTTTCTAAAATTCTGTAAGACATGTTATTATGGGAATTTAAATAGGATGCCCTATATAAAGTGCTTCAAAAATACCAGGCATTTAATAAATCATAATAGATTTAATAACATTGGACATTTCTTCTAATACTCTCTACAAAAGAGAATAATTAGTTACTATATTATCATTGTGTCTACCTGAATAATTTTTACTTTGCCTTCAGGTCAGCATTTTTCCCTTTGCTTCTCTGGGTTTTTTTTTTTTTTTCTCTGTTGAGACAGAGTTTTGCTCTGTTGCCTAGGCTGGAGTGTAGTGGCACGATCTTGGCTCATTGCAACCTCTTCTTCCCAGGCTAGAGCAATCCTCCCACCTCAGCCTCCTGAGTAGCTAGGAATAGGCACACACTAGCATGCCTAGCTAATTTTTGTATTTTTAGTAGATACAGTGTTTTACCATGTTGCCCAGGCTGATCTCAAACTCTTGGGATCAAGTGATCCATCCACCTTGGCATCCCAAAGTGCTGAGATTACAGGTATGAGCCACTGGGCCCAGCCTCTGGGTTTTTCTCATAGGACTGGCTTTCTATCTGTGTAATCATTTCTGTTGCTGACCTCAATAAGTGAATGCATTTGTTAATTATATATCTGTGTATTATATCATACTGAATTAAACATGCTTTGTTCATCACCCTTAGCAGCTCTGAAAGTGTACACAATTTTCCCTTATTCTTTTAAATTTTAAAATCATGCTGTACAAAATTTAGACAAGAGTAAGCCATCAATGCTTTACACAATGTCTGTTATCACAAAGCATTGCTTGCAGCATTCATCATTTGCTAAAACCTTCTAGTATCCTTTGCCTGAAAACTCCTGGATTTGTAAATAACACTTTTTTTCTTACCTTTAACTAGAAACCACTGACTGTTGCTTAATGTGCTATATTTAAAGTTTTGTGTTTACATGCCTTACACTTTGTTTCCCCAATGTTTTTTTCAATGACTCATAGCTTATCTTTTGTTTCTACTCTATGTTTAGCTCCTTTCTTCCAAAATATATGAAGACAGACAATAGATATGGCGGGGGGAAGGACATTTTGGGAATAAATATTTGAAGAGGCCTTTTTTCATTCAGATATGGCAGATTTACTTTCCTTGTCAAATAAATACTGACAGCATTTATTTGACAGGAAAACATTGCTATTCAAATACCATTTTTTATTTTTATGAACCAAAAAAATGTAAAAGCGGTATTAATGTAAGAACTAAAATATGTAAAGCACAATATTTGAAAGCATTAGAAAAAAAGAATGCTGTAGTCCAGGCAAAAGATGATTCTTGAACTCTACCAAGGCCATGGCTAAAGATATTCAGAAGGGTTAGAAAAAAGACTAAAAAAAGGTAATCAAAATCTTTTGATATTTGAATTTACCTTCTTTAAAAACTGGCTGTTTTGAGGAAAAGGTTACTCATATTAATGATCAATTCTCATCATGGAATAAATAAAATTATTGACAAAAATGCAACATTTTTAAGACAATGGTCCTTCAGCTTCATAATTTGTAATGGAAAAGTTTTAAGTTCCTAAATTTTCATTTTTTTCAACTGTAATATTGTGATGGAATTGAGGACAACTTTTAAATGAATTAGAAGTAACAGAATTAAAATGAAAAAGTTCAAAAGAATCTTAACAGAGGTGTTCCTATTATGAAAACTTAAAAAGCTTGTTAAATTTCATGACAAAAAGTTTTATGATGGAAATATTAAAAACAGAAGTTTTAACATCAGTAACAATCCTCTAAACCTAACATTAGTGACCACTTACATCATCCTTTACCAATTTATACTACTGCTGGCAAGATGAAGTAGATATACTTCAGTTGCCTATTCTTCCTGGTAAGTAGAACTAAAATCCCTGGACATTGGATATAAAACAAATATCAGAAGCTCCTGAAAGTTGGAGAGAAGAAGGCAAATTGTCTAGGGAATCTTAAGACTCAAGGAATGTCATGGGTTTTCCTTTTTTCCTCATATACTCCAGAGAGTATTCTGGAGAAGATAGCAATCTGGAGATGTCAAGAAGTGCAAACAAAGAGCCCTAAGAAAAATTTGTTCTATCTAGCCAAAAGATAAGGAAAATAACAGCCTAGTGGACAGAAAACTTGTACGCAGTAACTGTTTTACTAAAGTCAAATACCACAGAATAAACTATGTCCCTTCTAACACTCATGCCAGCAAGGGCTGGCTAGAAAGCCTAGATGTCTACTGTTGCAAGAGTATAATGAAGTGCCTAATCCCTCTGCTGGTGCACTGTCAGGGAAAGCTAACCAAGGAGCCAGTAGTTTTAACTGTGGAGCCTGGAGTTTTAATTCTCTCTAAGCAGCAAGAGGCCATACACTGTGGTGTTGCTGGAACCCATTTGAGGATTCTGGACTTCTATGGCCATCAAGGTGTAATATTCCTCTCCTTGCTGATGTAATATCAAAGAAGGTCTGGTAGAGAGTCAGGACTTTCACTGGTACTCAGTAGCAACCAGGCCATGTCCTTGCAGTGTCACTGGAGTCCATGTTAGGAGTAGTAGCAAGTATTTCATTTCCCTCCAAGCCAGAATGATATCAGCAGAGCCCTACAGACTAGCCTTTCCCTCTCCCATGGGAAACACTGGAGGCAATGGAGACTAGTAGGAGAATCTAGACCTCAACTGCCACCTAGAAAGAGTGAAGATCCAGAATCTTAAAACATAATATCCAATGTGTCCACATTTCAATTAAAAAAAAGACTCATAACACCAAAAACTAAGATAACAAACTGAGTAAGAAATCACAATCAACATGTACCACATCAACATAACACAGAAGTTAAAATTATCTGACAAACATTTTAAAGCCTCTGTCATAAAATTGCTTCAATAAACAATTACAAACATGCCTGGAAAAAATGTATAAAATAGAAAGTCTGAGCAAAGGAATATAAGATATAAAACAGACCTAAATGGAAATTTCAGAACTAAAAGGTACAATAACCAAAATGAAAAGTTATTCAATCTGAACAAAAGAGAGAAAATAGATTGAAAATAGAAATAAATAGAACCGCAGGGGCTTATAGGACTATAACAAAAGATGTCATATCTTTTGTTACGGAAGAAGAGGAGAAAGAAGGCACAGATTAATGAAAAAAAATTTCAAGTAACTGATGGCTGAAAAATCCTAAATTTGGCAAAAGATATAAAACTACAGAACTGAGAAGCTGAGAGAACTCCAAAAAGGATAAATGCAAAGAAATCCATGCAAAAGCATGTCATAGTAAAACTTCTGAAAACAGAAAAATGTTTTTTTCCCCAATCCTGCTCATTCTGTAGACAGAAAATCTTGAAGACAGCAAGAAAGGAATACATAACATATATAGGAAAACCAATTTGAACTACAGCAGATTTCTCACCAGAAACCACAAAGGCCAGAAGGAAGTAGTACATTTTCCAACTGTGGAAAGACCTGTCAACCCAGAATTCTTTATCCAGTAAAAATAGGCTTTAGGAATGAAGGAGAAATCAAGACATTTTTACATGAAAAAAACAAAAGAATGTGTTACCAGCAGACCTCCCCTAAAAGAATGATTTTAGAAGTTTTAAATAAAAAAGGAAATGATATAAGAATAAATCTTAGAATGTCATGAAGAAAAAACATAATAAAGCAAAAATATGGATAATTACAATAGACAGATTAAAAAGGTCATAAAAAGTACAAGATTATTTGTGAGGTGATGAAAATTTCTAAATTTAACTTTGTTGAAGGTTGCATGTATTTGACTATGGAAAGCCTCTGATTTATATGCTTTAAGTGGTAAATTGGACATAGACCTCTGCCCAGGAGCACCCTGTTCCTGAGCCAACACCACAATCAGTAAGACCAAACAAACAGCTGCCAGCAGGGTCCTCCTCTCTCCCCCCAGCTACACTGCCTCTGCTACTGTGGTGAATGCCCGCAGGGAGGCAAGCACCCCAGGACTCATGAGCACTCTGCTGCAGCTGATGAGTGTGCACCCCACTGTGCTGCTGCTACTGCTGCTGCTGGCATGCACAAATGAGAACAGATCTTGCTATCACCCCACTATGGAATACTTTGGCTGACAAAACCCTTCCAAGTATAGTGACCAGGTTTGGGAGCACCTCAGCCCCCACCCCAGCACAATGGATTCCTAGCCTCGAGGAGCCAGAGAACAAAATTGCAGCCTGATACAAGTCCCCTAGAGTTAGAGCACACAGCCCAGGGTTGGGAGCAGACCATTGGCCTCTAAAATCTTATGAAGCTAGTCAGCTGAATCCACCTTATATCACAATCAGACCCTCAAGGTCATCAAATACGATAAAAGAAAATAAAAACCCAACCAAAGGTCAGCAGCACAAAGACTGAAGGAGCATAAGTCCATAAGGATGAGGAAGAACCAGCACAATAACCCTGACAACCCCAAAAGTCAAAGTGCCTTCTTTCTTTCAAATGACAACATCACCTCTCCAGTAATGGTTTTGAACTGGGCTGAAATGGTTTAAGTCATAGAATTAGAATTCAGAATATGGGTAGGGACTAAAGTCATTAAGCTACAGGAGTATGTTAAAACTCAGTCTAAGGAAACCAAAAATCATAATAAAACAATGCAGGGGCTGACAGACAAAATAGCCAGTGTAGAAAAGAACCTAAGTGACCTAATTGAGCTGAAAAACACACTACAAGAATTTCATAGTGCTATCACAAATATTAATAGCAGAATAGACTAGGCAGAGGAAAGAATTTCAGAGATTGAAGACTGGCTTTCTGAAATAAGACAGCCAGACAAGAATAATAATAAAAAAAAAAGAATAAAAAGGAAAGAGTAAAACCTCTAAGAAACATTGGATTATGTAAAGAGACCAAGTCTACAACTCATTTGTGTCCCTGAAAGAGATGGGGAGAATGGAACCAACTTGGAAAACATATTTCAGGATATCATCTATGAGAACTTCCTCAACCTAGCTAGAGAGGCCAATATTCAACTTCAGGAAGTGCAGAGAACCCCAGTAAGATGCTTCACAAGAAGATCACCCCTAAGATGCATAATTTTCAGATTCTCAAGGTTGAAATGAAAGAAAAAAATGTTAAAGGCAGCTAGAGAAAAAGGTCAGATCACCTACAAAGGGACACCCATCAGACTAACAACAGACCTCTAAGCAGAAACTCTACAAGCAGAATAGATTGGGGACTGATATTCAAAATTCTTACAGAAAAGAAATTCCAACCCAGAATTTCATATTCAGCCAAACTAAGCCTTATAAGTGAAGGAGAAATAAGATCCTTTTCAGATAAACAAATGCTGATGGAATTCATTACCAAAAAACCTACCTTACAAGAGCTCCTAAAGAAAGCACCAAATATGGAAAGGAAACACCAGTGTCAGCCACTACAAAAACATACTGAAGTACACAGACTAGTGACACTACAAGGAAACCACATAAACAAGTCTGCATGATAGCCAGTTAGCATCATGATGACAGGATAAAGGTTACACATATCAAGTAACCGTGAATGTAAATGGGCTAAATACCCCAGTTAAAAGGCACAGAGTGGCAAGCTGGATAAAGAACCAAGACCCATTGGTATGCTGTCTTCAAGAGACCCATCTCACATGCAATGACACACATAGGCTCAAAATAAAGGGATAGAGGAAAATCCATCAAGCAGATAGAAAACAGAAAAAAATCAAGAGTTGCAATCTTAATTTCACACAAACAGACTTTAAATCAGCAAAGATTTAAAAAGACAAAGAAGGGCATTATATAATGATAAAGTTCAATTCAACAATAAGACCTAACTATCCTAAATATATATGCACCCAACACAGGAGCACCCAGATTCATAAAGCAAGTTCTTGGAGACCTTCAAAGAGACTTAGACTCCCACACAATAATAATGGGAGATTCTAACACCCACTGGCAATATTAGACAGATCATCAAGACAGAAAATTAACAAAGATATTCAGCACCTGTACTCAACACTGGATCAAAAGAACCTGACAGACATCTACAGAACTCTCCATCCAAAAACAACAGAATATACATTATTCTCATTACTACATGGCACATATTCTAAAGTCAATCACATAAACTGAAATAAAAGACTCCTCAGCAAATGTGAAAGAACTGAACTCATAACAATCTCTTGCACCACAACACAATCAAATTAGAAATCAAGACTAAGAAATTCACTCAAAACCATAAAATTACATGGAAATTGAATAACCTGCTCCTGAATGATTTTTTGGGAAATATTAAAATTAAGGCAGAAATTCAAGAAGTTATTTGAAACTAATGAGAACAAAGATGCCAGAATCTGTGGGACATAGCCAAGGGCAGTGTTAAGGGAGAAATTTATAGCACTAAATGCCCACATCAAAAAGTTAGAAAGATCTCAATTTAACAACATGACATCATGACTAAAAGAATTAGAGAACCAAAGCTAGCAGAAGACAATAACCAAAATCAGAGCTGCACTGAAGGAGTCTGAGACACAAGAAAACCCTTTAAAAAGATCAGTAAATCTAGGAGCTGGTGTTTTGAAAAAATTAATAAAACAGATAAACTGCTAGCTAGGCTAATAAAGAAGAAAATTGAGAAGATCAAAATAAACTTAATCAGAAATGAGAAGGGGGATATTACTACTGACCTCACAGAAATACAAATAACCATCAGAGAATATTATAAACACTCCTATGCACATAAACTAGGAAATCTAGAAGAAATGGATAAATTCCTGGACACATATACCCTCCCAAAACTGAACCAGGAAGAAATTGAATCCCTGAACAGACCAATAACAAGCTCTGGAATTGATTCAGTAATAAATAGCTGAAATTTATTACTGAATTTATCATCCTGATACCAAAACCTGGAAGAGACATAACAAAAAGGAAATTTCAAGCTGATATTCTTGATGAACATTGATGCAAAAATCCTCAACAAAATACTATCAAACTGCATCGAGCAGCACATCAAAAAGCTTACCCATCACCATCAAGTAGGCTTTATACCTGGGATGCAAGTTTGGTTCAACATATGCATATCAATAAATATGATTCATCATATAAACAGAACTGAAGACAAACATAACATGATTATCTCAATAGATAAAGAAAAGGCTTTCAATACAATTCCACCTCCCTTAACATGTTAAAAACTCTCAATAAACTAAGTATTGAAGGAACATACCTGAAAATAAGAGCCATCTACAACAAACCACAGCCAAAATCATACTCAATGGGCAAAAGCCAGAGGCATTCCCCTTGAAAACCAGCACAAGACAAGCATCCCCAAATAACAATCACTACTGTTATTTGGCATAGTATTGGAAGTCCTGGCCAGAGCAATCAGGCAAGAGAAAGAAATAAAACATATACAAATAAGAAGACAGGAAGGCAAACTAACCCTTTGCAGATAATATGATGCTATATCTAGAAAACCCAAAAGTCCTGGCCCAAAAGTTTCCTAAGCTGATAAACAACCTCAACAAAGTCTCAGGATATAAAATCAATATGCAAAAATCACTAGCACTCCTATATAACACAATCAAGCTGAGAGCCAAATCCCATTCACAGTTCACGCGCGCGCGCGCGCACACACACACACACACACACACACACACACACACCCCTAGCAATACAGCTAACCAGGGAGGTAAAAGATCTCTACAAGGAGAACTATAAAATATTCCTCAAAGAAATCAGAGATGACATAAACAAATGGAAAAACATTCCATGCTCATGGATAGGAAGAATATTATTAAAATGGCCATACTACCCAAAGCAATTTATAGATTTGATGCTATTCCTATTAAACCACCAATGACATTATTCACATAGCTAGAAAAAAACTATTTTAAAATCCCTATGGAACCAAAAAGGAGTCCAAATAGCCAAGGCAATTCTAAACTAAAAGAACAAAGCTGGAGGCATCATGCTACCTGACGTCAAACTATAATACAGGGCTACAGTAACCAAAACAGGATGGTACTGGTATGAAAACAGACACATAGACCAATGAAACAGAATAGATAACCCGGAAATAAGGCCATGCATCTGATCTTTGACAAAGTTGACAAAAACAAGCAATGGGGAAGACTATTCAATAAATGGTGCTGGGATAACTGGCTAGCCATGTACAGAAGATTGAAACTGTACCCCTTCCTCATACCAAATACAAAAAGTAACTCAAGGTGGATTAAAAACTTAAATATGAAACCCAAAACTATAAAAGTTCTACAAGACAACCTAGACAATACCATTCTGGACATAGGAATGGGAAAGTATTTCATGATGAAGATGCCAAAAGCAACTGCAACAAAAGTAAAGGCTGACAATTGGGATCTAATTAAACAGCCTCTGTATAGTGAGAGAAACTATCAACAGAGTAAACAGAAAACCTACATAATGAGAGAAAATTTTTGCAAACTATGTATCTCACAAAGGTCTAATATTCAGCACTTACAAGAAGCTTAAACAAATTTACAAGAAAAAAACTAACAACCCCATTTAAAAGCGGGGAAAGGACATAAACAGACACTTTTCAAAAGAAGAAATACATGTGGCCAACAGTCATATAAAAAAAAGTTCAGCATCATGAATCATTAGGGAAATGCAAATCAAAACCACAATGAGATACCATCATCATTATTATCAAAAAGTAAAAAAATAACACATGCTGACAAGGTTGCAGAGAAAAAGAACACTTATGCACTGTTGGGGGGAGTGTAAATTAGTTTGACCACTGTGGAAGACAGTGTGGAAATTCCTCAAAGACTTAAAAACAGAAATACCACTCAATCCAGCAATCCCATTACTGAGTATATACCCAAAAGAATATAAATCATTCTATCATAAAGACACATACTCATATACGTGCATTGCAGCAATATTCACAATTGTAAAGACATGGAATCAACCTAAATGCCTATCAATGGTAGTCTGGTTAAAGAAAATGTGGTATACATACACCATGGAATACTATGCAGCCATAAAAAGAATGAGATTATGTCCTTTGCCTGAACATGAATGGAGCTGGAGGCCATTATCCTAAGTGAATTAATGCAGGAACAGAAAACCAAATACTGCATGTTCTCACTTATAAGTGGAATCTAAATGATGAGAACACATGAACACATAGAGGAAAACAGCACACATTGGGGCCTATCAGAAACACACACTGGAGGGTGAGACGAGAGAAAGGATCAGGAAAAATAATTAATGGGTTATGGGCTTAATACCTGGGCATTTAAATAATCTGTTCAACAAACTATGACAGAAATTTACCTATATAACAAAGCTGCACATGTACTCTTGAACTTAAAATTTAAATAAAAAGAAAAAAATCTCTGGATAATTTATTTTCATTTTTAAAACTTTGTGGTAGAATATCTAACAAAAAAAATGGTGAACTGTATGGTATGTGAATTTTATCTTAGTAAAGTTGTTTATAAAAATCAGAATAGTGGCTGTTTGATAAAAGGGGTAGAAGAGAACCTTCTGGACATGCTGGGAAAGTTCTATATCTTGATCTAGGTAATAGTAACTTAAATAAATATACATATTAGTCTAAATAAATCAAGCTATCCATTTATAATTTGTGTACTTACTCTTATGACAATTATACCTCAATAAAATATGTTATCGTAAAAAAATTACAAGGTAATTTCAAATTTCTTTCCAAAATACTTTTAGCAGTTTATACTCACAACAATAGTCTATTAAAATTCCCACGCTTAACATCTTACCAACTGTAATACTGATAATCTGATGGGCTAAACATGGAGTTTAGCTGTGGTTTTAATTATCAGTCTCTTATTGTTAATAATGACAGTCATATTTTTCTTTATTTCTGATATTCAAGTTTCAGAAAAATGGTCTTTTTATACCATTTGACCAATGTTTCACTGATTTGACATTTTCTTATCTCTTATCACATACATGTGTTATAATAATCTAGAGAAGAGTCTTGTTCTTTCTCTTGTTATGGTGTATTCCCATAATCTAGAAATTTACAGCATAGTCAAAACTAAAAATACTTAACTGTAGAATTTAAGGAGTGTTTTTCTCTTTTAAAATAAATGCTTTTCTGACACTAATTGTTACGCTTTTCTCCCGCATTGTATTCAATACTCAGAACTGTGTGTGTGTATGTGTGTGTGTGCGTGTGCACCTGTGTGTATTATGAAGCAGATATCCAGTTTTATTTCAGCATTTTTCCTTGTTTTTCCATAAAGGTAATCTCTTTTGTTTTTGCCATGCATGCATGCATAATTTCTGGATTCTTTTTTTCATTAACAATTATTTTCTGGCAGGGCATGGTGGCTCATGCCTTTACCTAGCACTTTGGGAGGCCAAGGCAGACGGATCACCTGAGATTAGGAGTTTGAGACTGGCCTCACCAACATGGTGAAACCCTGTCTCTACTAAAAACACAAAAATTAACTCGTTGTGGTGGTATGTGCATGTAATCCCAGCCACCTGGGAGGCTGAGGCAGGAGAATTGCTAGAACCCAGGAGGAGCCTGGGCAACAAACACAGCAAGACTCCATCTCAAAAATAATAATAATAATAATTTTTTTCTACTTTTATACCACTAATACACTGTCTTACTATTTATTGTTTTATAATGAACCTTAACATCCACAGGGCAGAAAAATCCTTATTTATTTAGATTGTAATAGACTATACGGTAAAATTATTATGTTTTTAATCGCGAATATGTAAAGATGAGGGTTTTTATCTTCAATTTCTTCAGATGCTTTGTATTGTGTCAAACTAGTCAAAAACAAATTGAAACATGCATATTTTTATTTTCCAAATTAATGTATTCAGGTGAAAATTATTTGGCCTTAATAGCGTATTATTTTACATTTTTGTTCACCATTCATGTAAGCAATAATGACTATAGAAGTCTACAGATGGCACCACAACACATTAAGAATTTACTTTCATTTTCAGTTTTGCATATTTGCAGTTGTTTTTTAACTTGACTCTTGATAATTGCAAATATGAAGTCAGAGAGGTTTGGAAAAACAACGCTTACCATTGTGTTATTATTCTATTTTGAGAAGTCTTTGATGTCTAAGAATGGGCATCCTCTTTGACTACATAGCTGCTTTCTAGCCATTAATTGGGTATCATATTCTTAGTGGAATGACAAGAACGCAAAAGAACGCTCACCAAGATTTAAACAGTAGCAAATGCTTACATTGTTTGAACATATTCATATATGTGAACATCTTTCAATCAGGGAGTTATCTCTAGTTATCTATTAAGAATTTGTATTTACTAAATTTTATAGTTCTTCAGCTGTTTTGAGTATTGAAAGTAAACTATGGAAATAAGAATACAATATAAGTTTAAAAATGGTCCCATAAAACATTGAAATCTAGATAAGACTTACCTCTATTTCTTTTCTTAATTTTTCATGTGTCTTTTTTTCTTCCTCGAGAAAACAAGTTTTTACAATGATAGATTCTTTTACAGTTATAATTTTATCCTTTAACTTTGTAATGTCTTCCTGTATGTTTATAACATTTGAAATACAGAAGTCAGAAAAGTATAGTCAATATAAATCCAATATTTTCAGTGTTTCTATAATTTAATAAAACTAGCCAAATCAAAATTTAGTTTTGATAAATAGCATTAGAATATTACTTCTATAGGTGTACAAAATAAAGAACTGTTACTAAAACAAAGAAACCTTACATTTGAAATGGAACTAAAAATTGTACAAAAATAAGACAAAAATGAAAGTAGTAGTTATGGTGGCAACTGCCCAACAGTGTAAAAGATACTTTTAAATTTTCTAGCAAGAAATGATCAATATTTTAAGTTTGTGTCTTCCAGAGCCTTCAAAGAACAGTAAGAGAAATAGTAAGATGCTTAAGGTGCAATTATTAATTTATATTGCTTGTGTAACAGCATTTAAGTGTACTAAATTGATTTGAATTGGTCTGGATCCACTGGCATGTTGAAGCTAAGTCTTCAACATTTTTGTGAGTTATACTTTCTGCAACAAATGGATTAATTGTTGACTGTGATTTTCGTTGACCATATATTTTTTTAAATCCACTGGGGATTTGTGGATGTTTCCTTTACACTTTTGAGGATCTAGAATAGTTGTTATATAACACATGTACTTATCCAAGTTTTTTTTTTAATTGTGAAAATAGTTTCTGAATGCAATAGAACAGCTATGGGCATTTTATTAACTTCACAATAAATTTATCATTTAATGTATGTACTTGCAAAAAAGAGTAATAGAAAAAAATAATTTTGCTAAGTAAATTTCCAAACCTGTACTTGTGTTATTCGGTTCCCTCCTGGATTTTGAAGATCTTGCATAAGTTCTTCTTTCATTGTCTTTAATTTTTTAACAAAATTTCGTTTTTCATAGAGTTCAGTCATAAATGACCATTTGCTTTCTACCTCTACCAAACTATTTTTATGTGTTTTTATTTTTGCATAATATGCATTATATTTTATCATGTGTTCCTCAAAATCTTCTTGGGCTGTTTCTATGTCAAATTTAAGCTTTACATTTTCTGAATGTAAGGATTTGATTTGAGTTTCCAGGCTATCACAGTGAAGTTTGGTATTCTCTATGGCAGCATCTTGCTGATAAATTTGTCTTTCTGTTTCTTTAGTTTCTGCAGAGATAGTTGCTATTCGTTTTTCAAGCTCATGAAGTTCATTCTGTAATATAGTTTAACATTGTCATTATTAATTCAAAATATTAAACTTAAGAGGAAAATCAATGTTTCAATCCATAATGAATATAAAAAAATCACATAAAAATATATTTATCAGATATTAAAAAATTGATAAAAGGAAACATGCAATAAAGTAACAAAATTATTTTATAATTTCAGCGGGGTCTGAGTTATATATATTTTTAATGTCATCTAATTCTAAATATTAAAATCTCACTGTTTTATCTTAACATTTTATACATGTAAGATACTTTATAATAATTTTATTAATTTATTTATAGGCATCAGAAGTATATACTCAGGAAAGACAATATGATAAAAAATGATAAAGTCCTGAGTTAAGAATCAAAAGACCTAGGTTCCAGCACCCTTATTGCTATTTACTAGTTTGTATGATAATGCATAACAAACTTAATTACACAATTCAAACTACACTTTCTCCATTTGTAAAATGAGTATAAACATATTTACGTTGCCTCCCTGGGGCATTTTGCACTGCTAACCACTTCCTCCTTGTTAAAACCTAGTTTTTGCACTACCAGTCTTTTCCAGTTCTTAGAAATTTCTGAGAATTCCTTCTCAATCTCAATGTTTCTTTCAAATACAGGTCTTCCACAGAGTTCAGTCATGGTAACTTCCTCTTCTCACTTTATATATATATGCTCCTTGGGTAATTTTATCTAAATTTACATCTTTAGCTACATATCTGCTGATGATTCACAGAATGTAAGTGGCTGCTGAGTTCTATGCCCAGCTGCCACTGGCCACCTCAATTCACCATGTCCAAAAATTGAATGAATCCTTTCTTCAACAGCAGCCAGTTACTCCTTGTATCAATTATCTGTTGCCAGAACCACAAAAGCTCAGGGGCATCAAACAATACATAAGAATGTATTTCTTATATGACTAGGAGCAGCTGAGGTTGGCTAGGTGGTTCATAAGCCTGGGAGTAGCAAGGTTTAGCTAGGTGGGTCTGCTGATCTTGGTTGAATCTGCCCAAGCGTCTGGGGATTGGCTGATTGTAGGGTGATTTAAATTGTCTTTAACTGGGCTGACAGGAATGTCTTGGCTTTGCTTTATGTGTATCTTCTCTGCCAGTAGGCCAACTCAGGCATGTCTTATGATAATAGTAGATGCAAAGGAGTGAAATTCAGTTATGGAAGTATTTTTTAAAGCTTTTGTTTGAGTCGCATCTGATAACACCTAGCTAGTCACATAATGAAACCCAGAGTCAAGGGGTGGAAGTGTGTCCATCCATTTCGGAAAGTCATTGTAATGATATGGCAAAGGGTATGGATAGACAAAAGGATGAAAAATTGGGACCAAAAATGCAAATTGCCACGCTCCTGTTTCCCAACTTAGTTAATGGTACCACTTTAGCTCCTCCCTTCTTTTTAATATCTATGTCTAACTGTTCCTCAGGTTCTTTAGATATTCCCACCAAAATAACTGTATGCCATTCTCCGTGGTCCTTTTGTCTATCTACTATGGTCATTCTTTTTAAGTAAACTTGTAATGTTAGACGGCATTGTTTTAAAAATGCAAACTTCCTTTTATCCTTCTCATGGCAGAGAAAAGGAGGTAAGTTCACTGAAAAATACAGCATGGCAATAAACCTCAATTTTTATTATCAGGTCTGATACTTTGGATGCTCACTTGACATTTCTATATGGATGTTTACCAGATATCTCAACTATACATATAAGGAAAAAAATTTTAATTTACACACCAAACATATTTCTCCACCAGTCTTTCTGATTTCAATAAATTGTACCACTTTCCATCTGCATACTCAAAAGCCTAGAAGTCATTCTTGATTCTACCCTTCCCCTTACCCCCACAACCTATTTCTCAGCAAATCCTGATGGTTGGGACTCCAAAATAAAATCCTCAATGGACTTCTGATCAGTCTTCATAGTGTGACCTAATGTCTAACTCATCTCCCTATTTCCATTCCTTCCCACTCCCCCAGCTAGTCTGTGTAAATCAGGCAGGAGAATAGTTTCCAAATGTAAATCATACCATGTTATTTCCCTGCTCAACATCCTCCAGTGGTTTCCCATTGCATCAATAAAACATTTAAAATTCCTCAAAGTGTCTTACAAGCCATATATGCCTCAGTGCCTATCTACTGTGTTAACCTTCTCCTCTACTTCTCTCCCTCTTCCAGTCTCCTTTCTGTTGATTAAATATGTATACTTTCTTCTGACCTAAGAGCATTTTAAATTATTGTTTGGTCTCTTTAAGTTTCTCTACCCTTGGCAATTATCTATTGGGTCTCTGTCTTTTACAATTCAGTATAATTATGTCTCAGAACAGTCTTCCCTATGTCAAAATATAAATGAACCAACCACTATTCCACTCCTCCTCTAGTTACTCTCTACATATTACCCCATTATATTTCCTTTGTAATATATCAATCTTTGAATTATCTTTGTTTTGTTAATGTATGCTTGCTTCCCCTGACTAGAAAATAAGCTCTCCGGCTACAGAAACCATGTCTATCTTCATCACCACCACCTTCCCAGTGCTTAAAACAGTAACTGACACAAAGTGGGTGCTCAATAAATGAATAAATTTACTCATTTATTAAAAGAGTGAATGACTGATGCACAAACAATGGTCAGGAAAGGGATACATGCCCTGCTGGTTACATCAGGCTATCTATTAACTCTCTTAGTCACTGTAGGGAGTATATTGACCAATATAATTTAGTCATCTCTTCTCTTTCTTAGACTAACGTAATTGACTGTTAATTTTTATTGGCTTTAGTTTCTTTTGCCTTTAATCCATTTCTTCCCTTACATGAGAATTATGTTATTTTTTTTCTCTTCCCCTTCTTCCTTTATCTCCTCTGCCTCTTTTCTCCCTCTTCTTCTTTACCCTTTCCCCTTCTTCAATCTCTCCTTTTTAAACTCTTAACTTTATTGAGGCAAAATTCATATGAATAAATACATATTCAAACTTTACAATTTGATGAATTTTGACCTTCTTGTGCTCATGAGACCATCGCCACAACTAAGATAATAAATGTAGCCAGTATCCAAAAACATTTCCTCTTGATACTCTGCAATTCATTCCTCCCTTTCCACTTGTCCATTCCTAGGCAACCACTGGTCTGCCTTCCTTCATTAAAGATTAGTTTGGTTTTCAATAATTTTACATAAATAGAATTATTTAATGTAAAATTTTAAGTCTTCTTTCAGTAAGCATAATTATTTCAAGATTTATTCATGTTGTTATATATATCAATAATTCTTCATTTTTATTGCTAAGTAGTATTCCATTATATTCTACCATATTAGTTTATTAGTTCATCTAACTGATGGGCATTTGGGTTATTTCCAGTTTTCCGGTGGGCATACTCATTTATTTCTCTTGGGTAAATATCCAGAAGTTAAATGGCTAGAGTATATGGTAGGGATAGGTTTAACTTTTCAAGAAAGTATAAACTGTCTCCCTAAGTGGTTGTGTCATTTTACAGTCTAACAGGTCTGAGAGCTCCAGGCCTTCTGTATCTGCATCAACATTTGTTATGGTCAGTCTTTTTAAACTTAGACATTCTAGTGGGTTGTATATGTGTGTGTGTGTTCCTGTGTGTGTGTGCATAGAGTGGAAATTTAAGTGTACTGTTAAATGTGTTTTCAAGTATTTTCTTCTAGTCTGTGGCAACCCAAATGGCCAAAAGGCCCAGCAAGAATATCTTATTTTGTTTTCATAATAGTGTATATTGAAGAGTAAGTTTAAAAAAAATTTTTGGATGAAATTCACCAAAATTTGTATCTCATATTAAAGAAATCATGCCAAGCCCAGCATCACTAAGCTTTTCTATGTTTTCTTCTAGACATTTTGTAGTTTTAACTCTTATCAACTTCAGTGATGATTTTTTTCTTTCCTTTAATCTGAGAACTTTCACCTTCTCACTTAAAAGTAAGTATTTTACAGCTTCTCTTTGGAATGTCTGAATTGCCAGCATCACTACTCTGATACTTTGGGGCCATTAAGTAAAATAAGGATTAGTTGAACATAAGCACTGCAATACTGCCACAATCAATCTGATAACTGAGATGACTACTAAGTGATAAAGAATGGGTAGCTCATATGGCATGGATGTACTGGACAAAAGGACGGCTCACGTCCCAGGCAGGATGGAGCAGGATAGTGCAAGATTTCATCATGCTATACAGAACGGCTTGCAATATTAAATTTACAAATTGCTTATTTCTGGAATCTTCCATTTAATACTTTTAGAATGAAGTTGGCTATGGGTAACTGAAACTGCAGAAAGCAAAACTGCAAATAAGGAAAAACTACTATAGTGTCAGAAGTGAATCAATAATTGGACACCCAGTTGGCATCCAGAGAATCAGAAAATTGGTTGTTAGTGTAGAAAATGTCCCAGGTAGTATAAGATTTCCAACACTTCTTCTTGAAAATTATTTTGGCTATTCTAGGTCCTTCGCATTTCCATATGACTTTTAGAATTAGCTTATATATTTCTCCCCAAAAGCCTGCTGAAATTTTGACTGGGACTACTTTTCACATGTAAGTAAAATTGAGAAAACTGACATATTAGCAATATTAAGTCTTCCGGTTCATAAAAATGACATAATTCTATACTGAGGTCTTCTTTAATTTTTCTCACCAATGTTTTACAGTGTTCAGCATACTGGTCTTGTAAACCTTTTGTCAAATTTACCCCTGAGTATTGAATAGTTTTGATGTTATTGTAAGTGGTATTGCTTTTGAAGTTTAATTTCTAATTTTCTCTTGTCAATATGTAGAAATACAATAAATTTTCGTATATTAATCTTGTGTCCTGCAATCTTTTTAAATTCACTTATTAGTTCTAATAGCTTTTTATAGATTCCTTGGGATTTTCTTTTTTAAAAAAAATCATGCCATCTGTGAATAAAAACAGATTTACTTCTTACTTTCTAATATGGATGAGTTTTATTTCTTTTCCTCACATAGCTGTACTGGCTTGAACTACCAGCACCATCTTGAATGGAAGTAAAAGCAGACATCTTTGTGTTATTCCTGATCTTAGAAGAAAAACATTCATTATTTCACCACTAAGTATGTGGTTGGTTGTAGAATTTATGTAGATGTTCTTCCTTAGATTAAGGAAGTTCCCTTTTATTTCCAATTAGATGAGAGGGTTTTTTTTTAATCATGAATGGATATTGGTTTATAATAAGTGCTTTTTATGTATCTAGAATTCTTTCTAAAATATATATTTAATTATTTGCTTCTCTCTTACAATCTGTCAAATGCTTCTCAACAAGTTTAGAATAAAGTTGGATTTTCTCATTGTGGTATGTATCTTCCATGATTTTTTCAAAACACACTGTAATTTACATTGCCATCCAACTATTTATGGTTCTGAGGGAATGTGTTCTCTTTCCCGGTCCATGAGGGGGCGTAGCTTTAAAGGCAAGAATTTCCCAGCGCCATGCCCCACTCCCATCTCTCTCCATCCGGGAGATTCAACTGTTTATGTTTGAATTTCGCGGGCACGGGAAGAAACTAAAAGTCAATCACTCCAGAGTAAGTTCTAAGGAACTCCTTTCATTGGCCCAGGGTCTTGTAGAAGGTGGGGGTTTCTCCCAGGATAAAAGTCCATGCTCCCTCACCTGCACCGGATTTCCAGCTCTCTGGAATCCCCTCCCACAGAGTGGGAGCTCCCTCCTGTATTTCCCCTCTGGAATCCCCTTCCATAATCTTCATGGAAGCCTTTCTCTTCTTCTCCTTTCCTTCTTTTTTCTCTACCTAAATAAAATCACCTTTCTGCAACACATTTTGGGTCCAATATTTGCTTTACAAGCATACAGTCCACCTGCAGTGGCCCCACCGCTTATTCTTTGAGAGGTTGGAGGCCAAAAACCCACAACAATCACCAGCATCCAAGAAAAAACCTGGTTACAGTTCTAGGAGTGTACTAATGCTATTTCAGGCTGCGAATATCCTCAGGTTCTTTTTATTTTGAATAATATCTTCCTTACTTCCTAACCCTTAAACCTGTACTAGACACCTAATCATTCAGAAGAACTCCAGCTGCCATTTAAAACTCAACTGAAACATCATTTTGTTTGTGATCACTCCTTCTCTAGTGTTAAATCTGTGTTGTGTTCATGCCTCTATTGTTGTATTACTACTCTGCATGTAATTATTTGTTTACTTCTTTCTCTCCCCAGTGGAAAAGTAACATAAGAGTGAGGACAATGTTCAGCAAAATCCTTAACACAAAGTAGGCTCTCAATATAAGTGAAATAAAGTCTATGAAACTCTTTGAAGACTGAAAATTCTTTACAAAAATATAAGACATTGTTTTTGAATTTTATTCTATTGAATAGATGTATTCTTTTCTAGAAGTGACTGATATAATACAAATATTTATAAGAAATCCATATTACCATGATAATATAATTATTGTCATTATATATCTACTGATGCATTTAAAGCCAATGTCAAAATCAGGCTCTATACTGTCCACCTGGTCCCCACCAAACACACTAACTCATTTAATCCTCATGAAAATCTTATGGGCACATTCTATTGTTATCTCTATTTTACAACTAAGAAAACAGGAGCACAACAAATTCAATCGCAGAACAAGTAGTAAATCTGGCCTTTTGAACTAGGTAGTTCAGCTCCTGAGCCTATTTTTCTCGTTTTCATGATATGTTTAATAATAACCTTTACAGAGCACAAAATACTGTTTTCATTTTCATTTCTTTAGTCATATTCACATAGTATAGTTATATCTAATTATGTTACATGCAAAGACCAAGTATGGCTCCCATATTCCCTGTAGTAGGATTATGAATATAGTTAAAAAGGAAAGGAACATAAAGGGAGGCTACTTGAAATGTTCACTGACAACCGACAACTCATAAGCCGTAGCTTTACAAACACTGGCTTAAAACTTAACCTTCCTTCAATTCAGTACGTTAGGAAAAACTATCAAATAAGGGAATGTAAAATAATTCTATCTAACATGTTAGGTTTTACATGCCTATCCTACAGTTGCAATGACATTGTTGAATCTTTGTATGTTGGGAGTGTAAAATTTTCCATAAAACTAGAATACTCATGTAAACTTTACTTAAGGAGAATAGAATAATTGACAGAGAATAACTTTAAAACTAAGTCCCAATATTAAGTATTCTTAATAACCTCCTGGTCATTTACTTTTGAAGAAAGTAAAGACATTTAAAAGACTATATATAAAAGAAGTTACCTGCAAATTGAACAGAACTTTTTTATTTTTTTCTATCTCTGATGCCTGTGATTGTTGTTGCTTTGCAACTTGCTCTACAGCATCAGCTAATGAATATGTGTCTTGGTTATCTACAACTAGACAAAAGAATAAAGTATATAATAAAAATTTAAATATAGACATTTTAAGAAAGTTATGATTCTTTACTCAAAATCATGAAATAGTTGTTGCTTTTTCCTCCTAAACTAAATTTAGAATTAGTAATTTTCCCTTGCTAATATAGACAAAACCAAAATTAAAGGCAACAGTAATAGGCAATTCAAAGTTGCCTACTGCAATGTTATACCTATTCCTTTATGGAACAGTATAAATATTTTGATTGTCCTAATTTTTTTATCCAGGCCACTTGCACATATACTATAATTATAGTGCTACTATAACAACTCTATAGCAATTAGAGCTGATGTATTTTCATTATAGGCTTGTATTTTCAGGTTGGCATGCCTTTTCTAAAAACTGCGTATGCTTTTCCTGGCTAAATGTAACTGCTTCCCTCTATTCTAATTTGCTATCAATTTTAACACAATTATACTGCCAGACTACTTTTTTGTTGTTGTTGCTGATCTTTTAATTATTTATTTCTTAAGATTGTTTCATTACCTTCTTTAGGAACTCCTTGACTCTTCCTTTCTTTGTTGTCTGACATTCTCTGTGTCTGTAATCTCTTCTTTTCCTCTTTTTGGTTTACTCCTATTCAATAATCTATATTGATAATCTTTCACTTCTGTTTTTTTCCTGTTGTATATTGGTGATTCTGAAAGGTAAATTAATTGTCAAACATGTCACAGGGATGTCAATGACATTTCATCATTAGTGCCAAGATTTAAAATACAATGGTTAAATGAGAGATTTTGGAATAAAAGTATATTTGATTTTTGCTTCTCCTGCTTTTCTGTTGTTATGACCTTGAGTAAGTTTCTTAACTTCTTTGATCCTCAGTGCCTCATCTTTAAAACTTCATAGGGCTATTCTAATAATTAAAGTAACATAGGTAGCATGCTTAGATCAGTACCTGACATATACTGCATAATTATTTTGAGTTAGTATTAATAATATGTAACTCTAGTACTATGATGAAGTGGATTCTGAAACTATAACCAGAATCTGTGAGAAACAATATTAACATTAATTAGCAATTTCTGTTATGGGTATGGAATCCAGGGGATATAGTATGGCTGTCCAGTGCTATTCTGGCAAGGGTAAACCCTAAGCAATTTTCAGAGTTCAAGGTGGGCAGATCACGAGGTCAGGAGATTGAGATCATCCTGGCTAACACGGTGAAAACCCATCTCTACTAAAAATAACAAAAATTAGCCAGGCATGGTGGCATGTGCCTGTAGTCCCAGCTACTCAGGAGGCTGAGGCAGGAGAGTCGCTTGAACCCAGGAAGCAGAGGTTGCAGTGAGCCGAGATCGTGCCACTGCACTTTAGCCTGGGCAACAAGAGCGAAACTCTGTCTCAAAAAAAAAAAAAAAAAAAAAAAATCTGTGCATATTCGAGTCCCAAAGTCAGTATTTCAGAACCCATTCATATGAAAACTTAGCCCTCCTTACATGGGGGTTTCAAGCCCTGCATATACTATATCTGAGTTTGGTTGAAAATACCCATGGATGAGTGGACCTGCACAGTTCAAACCCGTGTTGTTCAAGGGCCCACTATATTTTGCATTCCTATGTTGCTAAAACATCACTTTAATCAACTTACTCCTTCTATTCCTACTAGTACTGTCTACATTTCTTCTTTGGGAAAATATTCTGGTCAAGTGCGTTTATAGAGCTGCTGCAGCTCCAACAGACCTCCAATGGCCTAATGACACAATTTGCATGCCTGAAGAGGCAATCCAATGAGTTCTTCATGCTCTTACCTAACAGTACATTTCTGCTAGGTAACTTACCTTCCTGGTGAGTCCCCATTTTTCTCTCCCCCAAATCACAGTGTAACTTCCGTAAGCTGCCAAAAATATTGTGGGCACCATTCCCATTAAATTCTACACCCCTAGTAACTTCAGTCTTCAGAAGAAGCCAGGTCATTCTTCATCATGAGAACCCATCCTTATTCAGCTTGGTAAGTCCCTTAGTGTGATGCAGTACTACCCACTCCCCAACCCTTTTCTATCCTTCCACTTTGACTTCTGAAATTCATGGGCCATCTTCAGCAAAGTTCTCTCTATTGTCAACCTTTTCAGTGAACTTTCCTTTTACCTTTTGACCTTAACTGAAGTCCAAAGAAACAGCTTCCTCATCTTCAAACCACTTAAATTTGGAGATGAGACTTTTTTTCTGTTTCCCATTCCACTGCCACCCTATTTCCTTTTCGTCTCTCTAAACTCTGGTTTCTTCGAAGTTCAGGCCATAGACTATATAGGCTTTATCTTTCCTTGTTATCAACTGTCTTCCAGGTCTTGGAAGCCTCATTTCTAGATTATAGCATCTTCTGACTTACTGTTTCTCTATCACTACTCTCTTATATTTCTTTGGCATTTCAATATCCACACAAAATGTATATCTAAAACCCTGATCTCTCAGTTGTTTAATGTCTTCTTTCATCTATTCTACCCGGCAACCCATAGAGTGTAACTGTACCTCATCCATAATCTCAGATTCAAACTATTGTTTATTTTTTCTAGCTCTTCTCGTCTAGTATTTTGACAGTATATGCTGTTTAACCCTGCAAGTCTTCCAACCCATCAACTCTTCTATCTTTACACATTCCTGCAGCCTTTCATGGATTCTTTCCTCTGTACCTGGCTTAGATTCCTTTGCATTCACCCTCATTTCCGTTGCAGCTCAGTCCCTGTCCTAATTCCCTGGAAGAATCCCAACCAGCTGCTTTGCTTACACTCAAGTAGCTGAATATGCTTAAAGAAAGACATACAGCTACGCTGTTGGCTCACTTTAAATTCAAGACCATTATGTCAAGTGGGCCCTTGATCCTAGGCTCTTATGATGCACCAAGTTATGTAGATGATTGTCTCACTTTTTATCCTGTCTTCAAACCTCCACACCTCTTTTCCCTTCCTTTGAGTTAATAATTTACCTTCTAATTTAACTGAAATAGAAGAAAAAAATCAGAGAAGATGGTAAATTACCCATCTACCAGATTGTATACCTGCACCTGTATACCAACATACCATTTTCTTGCAATAAATAAAGTGTTCTTGCTCCTATCTAAGGCCAATCCTCTACTTTTGTACTCTTTCTCACAGACATTTACTTCTTTGAATGGCCTGTCAACAGAATTTCCCTATTTACTTGATCAAATGTATTATTCTGAACAGCCCATCATGAATGAACGACCACTACCACCACCAGCCTTGCTTAACACCATAACCTCCTTCAGTATTGACCCATTTCATTGTTCCCCTTTAAAGCCAGGATCCTTGCTTTCCACTTCCTCTCCCCTCTTTCTTCTTGAACCCACTAGAATCAATCACTTATCACCATACTTTTAAAACTCTTATCAAGATATCTATGAGCTCCACACTGTCACATTCAATGAAAAAGTTCCATCATTTTACTTGACCTATTGGCATCATTTAACACATTTGATAATTACTGGCTTCTTGAAACACCACACTTCTTGGTTTTCTTTGCTGGTCCCTTCTCATCTTTTTCACTTATGTTACAGCTCCCAGTGCTCAGTCCTCAGGCTTCCTTCTTTTCTCATACTTATTCTACACATGATGTCATCTAGTTCTATGGCTTTAAAATCCACCTATAAGCTGACAATTCCCAAATTGTATCTCTACCCTGAACTCTCTTTTGAACTGAAGACTCATCCTCACACTTATTGCTTACCTGATATCTCCATTTGGATTTCTAATAGGCATTTCAACTCAGTATATTCCAAACTGAACTCTTGATTCCTCTGTCCACTCTATTACCACCACTAAACCTGTACCTTCATAGTCCTCTCCATTTCAGTAAATTGCAAGTTCATTTTTCTTGTTGTTCAGGCCAAAAACCCTGAATTCATTAGCAGGGAGGTCTCCACAAGGGTATAGAGCCCAAGACAATTCAACTAAAAGTACCCAAGGGAATAACAAAGGAGATATTATTGTTGATGTTTCATGGGCCCTTTGAGAAATCCTTAACACTCCAGGGCTGATGCCCTGATTGACCTATCTAAAGGATGAGCCAGAACCTTCCCTCTTTTCTTTCCATTACATGCTGCATGCAGTTCTTTTGACAAAAACCATTGGCTCTACCTTTAAATTATATTGGAATCCAATCAATCTTTACCAATTCCAAATACCGTCATAGTAGAAAAGCCTTCCCTGATAATCCTCTTTCATCCTCTCTTTCCTTGCCCTGCCTCATTTTTCTTGATAGCATTTATCACCGCTGACATCTCATACACTTGTTTCTCTTCCTTATCCTTCTACTAATGTAAGCTCCATGATGACAGAGGTCTAGAAGTGCCTGGCACATAACAGGTGTCTAACTATAGTTTATCTCTACTCCAATTCACCCTTTTCTGACAGAATAATGCTCTGAAAGCACTGTTCTAATCATGTCAACATCACAGCCAATCTTTCAATTCCACTTTAGCTGGTATTTTCTTAAGAGGTCTTTCTTGATCTTTCTGGGAAGATGTGGACTTTCTTTTTTTAGAAGAATTGTTTCAATATTTCTATTATATAATTTTAGATAAAGGTACAAAGTCTAGGGTAAGACAGAGCTAGTTTTGAATCTAGATTGCATTACTTATTAGCTTATTAGGAAAATCATTTCCAACCTGGGCCACACGTTCCTAACCTATAAAATGGGAACAATATTAGTGCCTGCTTCATTAGGGTTATTGTGAAGAC
This sequence comes from Cebus imitator, assembly GCF_001604975.1. Lineage (NCBI taxonomy): Eukaryota > Metazoa > Chordata > Mammalia > Primates > Cebidae > Cebus > Cebus imitator. Next base: position 242,322 of record NW_016107411.1, on the reverse strand, counting down.
TAAATGAAATAATGCATGTAAAGCATTTAGCAAATTCCTGTCACGCTATGAATACGCAACAAATTTTTATTTTTATTATTTTCATTATTTTATAGTATCTTTCCCCATTAGATTGTAAGCACTACGAAGGCAAATATAGTGTTTTATTCATTTTAGTATTCCTTAAAGTATTTGATAACGTAACCTAAAGGATAAAGAAAATTGGATTTATATAATAAAAATAAAGTAACTAGTATTTCTTGATCTCTATTTCTATAGCAATATAAATTGAAGAACTCTTGGGTAATATTTATTTAAACCAACTATTCATAAAATTTATGCTGTAAAATTGGAAAAGTTTTAGTTTTTTTTCCGTCAGATTTCTATTGTGCAGTGAAAAGAAAAATGAAATGAACTACTGCCATCTACTGATAATTCATTAGAACTGCACAAATTAAATAGCCTTTAGAGACAAGACTGTCTCTTAAAAATATGTTTTTAAGATAAATTAGAACATCATCAGAGTCATCCAAAAAGAATCAATTAATTGAATAATTAAAAATAAACTGTAGACCTATTATATACCAGTACGACTGAATCTGCTGAAACTAGGGATTACTTCCTTTTCTGGTCAGGCAGTGAGATTAGAGTTTCAGGGCATTGAAAAAGAAGGAAACCAAAGGATTCGTACTGTTCCTTACCTCCTATCCAAGATAATATAGGCAACATTCATACATTATCCACACTGCTTCCAGTTTTCTATCAAAGGAGGGGCTTTGCTAAATGTATAGACAGTACTGGACTACCAAACATTTCTTGTTTTGGAGTGTAGGCATAAAGGAGTTGGTCTGCAGCTCAAATCCAAGCTTTAAAGGATGTCCAGGCAACTGTTTCAAAAAGGTTTCTACCTCTGAGACCGAAGTTATAGACCTTTGGTGAAATCCAGTTATAGCCTACCTGCTTGTCTCATTCAGAGAGGCAAGGGGCAAGGTCTTTTTTTTCCCCCCTTCTAAACAAGTAAACATGATTTCTAAACCAAGAGGAACTTTATAGTGGGTTAAATGGTGCCCTCCCGCACACCCAAAGATATATCCATGTCCTAACTCACAGAACCTGGAAATGTGACCTTATTTGGAAAAAGGATCTTTGCAGATATAATTGGGTTAAGGATCTTGAGATGAGATCATCCTGGATTTAGGGTGGGTGACTGAATATGCAAATGGACAACAGCCAGACCATATGTAAAAATAGAACTCTGACCCACAACCTGCAGCCAGCAACCCAGGAAATCAACCCATTATCTACAGTAACCAGTCCAGGAAGTCTATAAATTAGACTTGTAGCAAGTCATATCATTATCTCTAATAACAATCCTAGGAAACAAACAATAACAATTGGCCCAAATGGCCAGTACTGGATTATTAACTGGCATCTTCCCTAACTTCTGTTCCTATTTCCAAGTTGAGACTAACAAGAAGAAGCTGAATATGCCCCCCTAACCAATCACATAGAATTCTCCACTTCTAGTTAGCCTGCCTGCAGCTTCCTCATGCCAAGAGCCTCTAATCAGGGCAAGCTCACTCCTCTGGCTGCCTTTCACTCTGCTAAAATGCAAGAGATGGTGATTCCCTCCCTTACAAGGTCTGAATAAATAGGCTTTGCTTGTTTTCATTTGATTGATCGTCATTTATTTCTACACAAGAATGCTTGTAAGAGAAAGGTAGAGGGCTATTTGAAACTTAGAACCACAGGGAAGAAGACCATTTGAGGATGGAGGCATGGAGTTCCAAGTCACTTAGCCCCTAGGCAAAGAACACCTGGAGTCACCAGACAGAAGAGGTAAGCAAAAGATGCAAGGTCCTGTCAATGCCTCAGTTTCATAATCTGGCCTCCATAACTGTGAGAGAACAAGGTTTTGTTGTTTTTAGTCACCCAGTTAGTGCTAATTTGTTATGGCAGCCCTAGGAAACTAATAAAAGCTTTTAGCAAGGAAATACGCATCTCCTTCCTGGCCTTTTCTGGAAAGATCCATAAACCTTAATGTAAATGGCTTAGAAACAACTGCTTTGTTTTTTAAAATTCTACTTCTTCTCATGAGAAGATTTACATAGCATTATAAAAGTGTCTGGGGATTTCTTCAGTGGTTTCCCTTAATAGGCAGGCACTATCTCTGCCCTCAAAACACTGTAGGGAGAAAGACACATAGTCAACTAAAATGAAGAGGTACAGTAGCCAATGTCTTAGCCTATCTACACATAACCTCTAACCAGTTAACTCACTCTATTTCCTTTGTAAGTCATAAGTGGCTAATTCCCATATCAGATTTGCTGGATAACAGTAAATCTGTCCATGTCTGCTCCTATCAGTTGACTTGTTCAATCAGATGACTTACTTGTGTTTGTTTGCAAACCTGTTTTTACCATTTGTACTCGATATTGTACTGTCATAACTACAACATTAAGTTATGAATATTGTATAAACAAATGAAACAGTGTGGAAATTCTTGTTTCTTTAAAAATCTATGTTCAAGGCCGGGCATGGTGGCCTGTAATCCCAGCACTTTGGGACACCGAGGTGGGCAGATCACGAGGTCAAGAGATTGAGACCATCCTGGCCAACATGGTGAAACCCCATCTCTACTAAAAATACAAAAATTAGCTAGGTGTGGTGGTGCACACCTCTAGTCCCAGCTACTTAGGAGGCGGAGACAGGAGAATTGCTGGAACCAAGGGGGCGGAGGTTGCAGTACGCCAAGATTGTGTAATCCCAGCTACTCAGGAGGCTGAGGCAGGAGAATTGCCTGAACCCAGGAGGCAAAAAAAAAAAAAAAAAAAGATTGTGCCACTGTACTTCAGCCTGGTGACAGGCCGAGATTCCGTCTTAAAAAAAAAAAATCTATGTTTGATATTTTGGAAAGATCCAACAAAGGTATGTGGGATTAACTGTAAAAGATTATATAGTGGTAACTCATGCCTATAATGCCAGTACTTTGGGAGGCCAAGGTGGGTGGATCATGAGGTCAGGAGTTCGAGACCAGCCTGGCCAACATGGTGAAACCCCGTCTCTACTACAAATACAAAAATTAGCCAGGTGGGGTGGCACACACCTGTAATCCTAGCTCTCAGGAGGCTGAGGCAAGAGAATTGCTTGAACCTGGGGGGCAAAGTTTCCAGTGAGTCAATATCATGCCACTGCACTCCAGCCTGGGCAACAGAGTGAGATTCCGTCTCAAATACAAACAAATAAAAAGATTATAAAGTATAAATCCACCCTCAGATTGTTTCACAAGTGGCTTTAAGTTAATCTTAGCTGATACTTTAGGGGTACAGTTTATGCGAGAGATAGAATGCAGAATTCCAACAGTAGACTACATGCAAAGAAAAGGTCTTGGACCTTTTCAATAGATTTGGCAAGTGAACGCACAGTTGTTTTAGGTTGTTTTTTGTTTTAAAAAAGCTTTTTTAAAGATATAATTTACATACCACATATAAGTTCATCCTTATAAAGTGTACAATTTAATATTTAACCATTTTTTCCATTTATTGCTTGGCTATGTGCCATCTATGAAAGGGCTTCTTATATAAAATGTAAAGAAGCTATTAATTTTGCTTGATGAAGGATGGGGATTCAGGGAAGATTATGTTTGAGCTTAAAGAGCCTTGTACAAAAAGTAGCAGTTAGGCATACAAGAGGAGGGTATTGTGCTAAGTAGAGGAACTGCAAATGTAAAGAATGAAATTATGTGGCCTCCAAAGAACAACTATTATTTGAGTGGCTTGGGAATAGGGTGTTTTTGATTTTTTTCAAACTTAATTATGCATCTGAATCATACATAGAGATTAAAACAAAACAAAAAAGCAAAGCAAAACATGCTCAGGCTGACTCCTAGAGATTCTGATTCAATGTATATCTGGGGTGGAGTCTCAACATTATTTTTTTTTAAGTTGCGCTTGTAGTTCTGATTTGCAGCCAAGACTGAGAACCACTGGAGTAGGATAGAGTGAAAATGGGATGAGGAAGTGTTAGAACATGACACTAGGAACAGATGGTGAAAGGAAATGGAATGCAAATACAATATAACAAACTCTCTCTCCCATGACAACTTCATTCTTTTGAAATATTTTCATCTTTTACTGCCACTACTGTTGCATGAAAGAATATGAATTCCCACCATTGTAAAAACAAAGATAATTGTTTAAAGCCTTTGTAACTAAAAGACCTATTCTGCTTCAGGTACTAAGCTGTTGCAAAAGTAATTGCAGTCTTTGTCAATGGCAAAAACCGCAATTACATTTGCACCAACCATTAATAATATTTAGCATGAAACAAACTCAGGGCAGAGCGCACTATCTGATTGGGTGTACCATCTACTGCTCCGCGCTCTTAACAAATGACCAAAGAAAATACGAATTTTGACAAAACTGGTGCTAGAGCTATTGAAGGGTGGGTTCCTATTCCGGGTTAGTGCTCCCATTCTCTAGTCAAGACAAGAACGCGCCTACCCCAGAGAGCTCTTCCAACTCCCAGCCATCTGAGATTATGAGACAAAGGTTTTTTCGCACCTATCAAATGAGCAACAATAAAGAAAAAAGGAACCTCTCCTTCCATCATAACCAGTTCCTCAAAAAGCACCATTTCTGTTACTCTTAGAAGGTCGGATATTTTTTCCCTTTACCATACACTGGCCTTCCATGTCATAATGCGCAGTATTTTCAAATAAATGAACACTATAATCCTGGAGGACAGATCAGGGATGCTAAATTGTACCTTTATCATGGTTTTAGGGATGAGGGCCTTTTACTTCAGTCTTGCTAGTGGCACGTATTTTAAAGGGCCATAGAGGACATCTGTATTGTTAACACAAGTGAAGGCGCTCCAAAGTGTTGGTCCCATCCGCAAGAAAGAACCAGCACAGAGACAATGGTTTGTTTCTGGAAACAAACGAACAACAATAGCAGCAAAACAGTAAAAACATCTCCTCGAGGGGGCCCCTGACTTGAGCCCTGCCTAGGTTGCCGTGAGGAAACCCAGCGTCCTGACCACACTGCTGGGTCAGCGAGGGGTCCTCAGAAAGGGGAAGCCGGGACTTCAGCTTCCGTTAGCTGAAGGGAGACTGCGGTTCACTCCAGAGGTCGCTCCAGCAGCCCCGCCTCACGCGACCCGCCCCTTCGCGCCGCCCGGCGCTCCCTCACGGTGCCAGCTGATCCCTCCCTCCCGCCCCACGCTCTCTAACCCGGCCCCTAGTTCCCTCCCCGTGCACTCTGGAGATCTGCAGTTCCCGCCACCCAGAGCCCGCTCCCGGGACCCGTCATTCCGCCCCCCATCCCTCCTCAAGGGGCCCTTCGCTGACTCCCGGCGACCCACTCGCTAACCCGCCTAGCTCCGGCCCGAGGGCCCTCTCGCGACTCTGGCTCTTGTTCCTCTAACCCCGGCTGGGCTGCAGGGTGCCGGCTCGGCTGGCCGCCCAAACCCGGAAATGCTGAGGCAGCAGCGAGCGCGCGGCGCTTGGCTCATCCCGGGATTCCCCGGCTCTCGCGCTGGGCCAGCGGCGTCCGCACAGCTCACCCCGGGCGGCCCTGCCTGAGTTCCCTCCCGCCTCCCGGCAGTTGGCCCGCGGGAACCGGGCCGTCAGGCTTCTCCTGGAATCCCGGGACGGTGTCAGGCGGGGGATCCGCGCGGGCAAGTCGAGCTGGGTGAGGTGAGGTGGGGAGAGGTGGGTGAGGTGAGGCGGGGCGGTGTCGTCGCCTCTAGGCCGGGCTTACGACCTGCTGTTGGCTGCTCAATTTCATTGAGATTCAGGACGAGGGTCGGGGCGGCAAATCGTCACAGAGGTCGCAGTAGACGGATGTGCAGCCGAAGATGAAGAGCGGGAAGGCGAGGACAGAGCAATCACCTCTGCTGTGCGTGGTCCTACAGGAAGTCTCGAATGGGCGGTGAGCGGCAGGTGGAGATGCCTGGGCAGGTGCAGAGCCACAGCCTGCGCCCCGTGAGCCAAGGCGGTTAGGAGGAACAGGGACCCGGCGGCAACACACGTTGGGTGGAAATTCACAATGAATAGGGGAGGGGGACGGTCACCCACTCACAACTGGCGAAATGAATCTCAGAGGGAGCCCCGAGCGATGGGGAGCGAAGGTTAGGGGAAGAGGCAGGAGAAAACCTTCTTGGGGCAAATGGCGTCACCAGAGGGGGTCACCGGAGACCCGCAGGATGGGGTGGGAGGGGTGGGCCGGAGGTAAGCACAGCTGCACGGGGAGAATGAATTAAGAAAGTAGCGAGGAAGCCTGGCTCATCCAAAACGCTGTAACTTTTGTGATCATTGTTAAGAGTGAAGTACTGCACAAATCCTGAAGGGAACGCTGTTAGCCATCTCAGCTTTTATCACCTTAAAATGCGAAATTCGGGTGCAGCTCCGTTTAGCTTCATGAACTTAAGTCCCCACATATGAAAGGATGAGAACTAATATGACAATCATGTCAGGACTAATGATATATCACACAGGTTGACACCCTGCAATTAAAAAACAGGACTTTGCCTAACTCAGCAAGTAATTCTTTACTTAAAATTTCTATGCAAACAACACAAAACAGTTGAACTGTTGTTCTGCTGGAAAGATGTACCAACATTTTCACAAAACAAATTAAAAGATGGCTTTGTTTTCATTGTCATGGTTCTCTTATGACAGAGTAGATTGGCTTTTCTGGGAGGGGCCTAGATTTACTATTTTGGTTACATTTTGAAGTCAATGTAATTCTTTTTTTTTTTTGAGAGGGAGTCCCACTATGTTGCCCAGGCTGGAGTGCAGTAGTGCAATCTTGGCTCACTGCAACCTCTACCTCCTGGGTTCAAGCAATTCCCTGCCTTAGCCTCCCAAGTAGCTGGGATTACAGGTGCCTGCTACCCTGCCCAGCTAATTTTTGTATTTTTAGTAGAGATGGGATTTCACTATCTTGGCCAGGCTGGTCTTGAACTCCTGACCTCGTGATCCACCCACCTTGACCTCCCAAAGTGCTGGAATTACAGGCATGAGCCACTGCACCCAGCCAATTACTTCTTTTTTAATCTACCACAAATTTCTGTTGTAACTATAAGAGGATTTATATAATTTTATATTCTTACACTAATTTTTCTTCACAGGTGATTTATTTGCCACAAAAGTATTCTTTGAAGGATGGCAGAAGCGGTTTTGACTGATCTTTTTTATTTGAAATTGAACTCTCAAAAAAACTGCCCTCAGACATTACTGAAGACGTTGAATGCTGTCCAATACCACCATGCAGCCAAGGCCAAGTTTCTTTGTATAATGTGTTGCAGTAACATCAGCTATGAAAGGGATGGAGAACAAGATAATTGTGAGTTAGAAACAGGCAATGGATTATCAGCTCTCTTGAAAGAGTTTGAGATTGTTAGCTGTCCCAGCATGGCTGCCTCTTTGTATACCATTAAGCAGAAAATTGATGAAAGAAATCTGAGCAGCATTAAGGTCATTGTACCCAGGCACAGGAAGACATTAATGAAAGCTTTTATTGATCAACTCTTCACTGATGTTTACAATTTTGAATTTGAAGATTTGCAAGTGACTTTCAGGGGAGACTCTTTGAAACAGTCCATTGAAATAAACATTATCACAGCTCAAGAACTAAGAGAAATTCAGAATGAAATAGAAACATATTTGAGAAGTCTGCCAGCACTGAAAGGAGAATTAACTATTATCACTTCTCCTTTGATCCCAGGTATATTAACCACTAACTGTTGTTTTTACTTTGTACATGACAAACTAGTCTTTCTTCAGAGGTAGTTCACCTCTTTTTTTCCTCCTTTCTTTTGTTGACTGCTGTGGGCTTATTACTCATTAGCATCAGTGGCAACACAGAGGCGTCATGGCGTATGGCCATGCAGTGTCAGAGGTATCAAGGGATAACCCCTTCAAAGCCACCCTAAATAAATAAATTTGCTTTATGAAAATTTAATATTAAGATAAATAATCTAGCCTTCCTTTGCAATGAGATTTATGATACTGAAAATCTTCTATTTAAAAATTCTAGGCTGGGCGCAGTGGCTCACACCTTAATCCCAGCACTTTAGGAGGCCGAGGTGGGTGGATCGTGAGGTCAGGAGATCGAGAACATCCTGGCCAACATGGTAAAACCCCATCTCTACTAAAAATACAAAAATTAGCTGGGTGTGGTGGCACATGCCTGTAATCCCAGCTACTTGGGAGGCTGAGGCAGGAGAATAGCTTGAACCTGGGAGTTGGAGGTTACGGTAAGCTGAGATCACGCCACTGCACTCCAGCCTGGTTACTGGTGACTGGTGACAGAGCAAGACTGTATCTCAAAAAAAACACAAACGCTACACTC
>NW_016107411.1:177869-233961 GCF_001604975.1 Cebus imitator | reverse complement strand
AAAAAAAAAAAAAAAAAAGAAAAAGAAAAAAAAAGAAATTCTAAAATTTCAAATCATCAGCACCTTCATAGAAGAGTAAAATTTAAAACAATCAATCTTAATTCTTGGTTAAACAGTATTTACTGTGAGCTATAGGCTGTTAGATATAACAAAGCCAGATGAGACACAAGATACCTTTTGAAGAGCAATAATTTCATAGGGAGAGTAAAACAAATACAAAGCAGAATGCAATAAGAACATATGGAGGTACAAAATGCCATAAAAATTAGAAGCCAAATAACCAGGACAGGTAGCAGTAATCAGGTAAGGTCTAATTGGGAGACTGGTCTTTTGTATAGCATCTTTTAAATCTTTACTGCTTATCTTCAACAGATATTTTCATACATGGATTTACTACAAGAACAGGTGGGATATCTTATATACCAACTCTTAGCTCATTGAATCTCTTCAGTAGTTCCAAACGGAGAGATCCCAAGGTAGTTGTTCAAGAAAATCTGCGTAGGTTGGCAAATGCTGCAGGATTTAATGTGGAGAAGTTTTACCGAATAAAGGTAAAATTTTGCTTTGTATTTTGACAGATCTAAAGTATATTTTTACTTTACTAGTAACTACATGGACTTTAAGCTAATTAACTTTTGTATCTGGTATTTTATCTAAAGTTTTAGAATACTGTTGTGGTTGTTTTTCCTAGATTTAAACACCATAGCCTAAAGATCAGTTCTATTTCATACACATACACACACACACACACACAGAGATATGTATATATGCACACACACAGAGTAAGTTCTCACTTAATGTTGTTGATAGGTTCTTGGAAATTGTTGACATTAAGTGAAAAGACATAATAAAACCAGTTTTACCATAGGCTAATTGATATAAACAAGAATTAAGCTCATATTAAGAATTGATATAAACAAGGCATATTTCTTGTCATAAAAACATCACCAAGCTTCTAAATAAAGGCCAACACATTCCTAGTATTAAACATAGAAATAAATATGAGGTAGACATATATTTAAGAAAGAGTAATAAAAACAAATCAGATAACTATTTACCAAATTATTTCAGTTCAGGCTCTTTGAAACAGTCCATTGAAATAAACATTATCACTTCGGGGCTTCAGGTAGCTGGATCCTATCCTGGCAGATCAGGACACAAGGCCACAACCCACCCTAGACAGGATGCCATTCCATTGCAGGGTGCCCACACACACACACACACACACACACACACACACACACACACACAGGTACTCCTACTGGGACCATGTAGACACCCCAGTTCATGTAACATGCACTTCTTTGGGATGTGGGAGGAAACTGGAGTTCCCAGAGAAAACCCATGCAGAAGGTACAAACCTCATACATTCAGTGGCAGAGTGGATGATCAATTTTTTTATTAACATTGTAATGAAATATGGAATAAAATGACATTATTCAAGAGCCTGCTATATATTTCATCTGGAGTCCTCAATTGTAAAAGTACAGTTAATTCTCATAGAGTATACCACCACTGCCATTTTTTATTTAGAAGAAAGGCAACTGAATGGTGGTAGAGAAGGGCCATTATTTTCTAAATCTACTTCAGGAGGAACTAGGGTCATAGTTGATGAGATTATGTCTTGTTTCTTACAGAATTCTAGCTTTGCTTGAGTCTGGGAAGAGTAAAAGTATAATTGATTTGGTAATTAACTTTCTTTTAAAAGAAAAATTTTCATTTTGTACAAGTGCTTTAAGAAGTGATTTACCCGTCTTCATGGAAAGATGTTTGTTATTCACCATATTGAAATTTATAATGTTAAACTCTGCCTTTCTTTGTATAAAATATCAGAGATTATAATACCAAAAGCTGAAATAGTTAAATTATAAGTAAATTTGGTGTTTTCCCATCTATAGAAGTGATATATTTAATGAATACTAGTAATCTTACACTGGTTGTATAATTTTATACTACAGTGAGTACCTTCAGAAAAGCTTATTGTATGAGATTCCCACTTCCTAAACATTTTTGTTGCACATTTTTGGTATTAGACTGATCATTCCAATGACATCTGGATTATGGGAAGAAAAGAGCCTGACTCTTATGATGGAATAGCTACAAATCAGAGAGGAGTCACAATAGCAGCTCTTGGTGCTGACTGTATACCGATAGTTTTTGCAGATCCAGTCAAAAAAGCATGTGGGGTTGCTCACGCTGGTAAGTATATTTAATTAAACATTTAAGATTTTATTCATTTTGTTGTGCAGGAAAAATTGCAATTTCTTTCTGATGGACATGGTAAACAGTTAATTACATTACATTGTGCTAAGTGTAATGATAGGAGGAGGTGGCATAGTTTTATTACAGGGACAGATAAGAGAAGTATCCACATCAAATTATGTGAATTATAGTAGAATTCCCAAAGGAGGTGGCACCTAGGTTGATTCCTGAGGAATTTGTTGGTTTTGGCTAGGTAATAGTGTTCCTCAGCAAGGGTGCTATTAACCTTTTGGGCAAGATAATCCCACATTGCAGATTGTCTTTAGCCCCTGAAATTCTTAATGACAGTAGCACCTCCAGTTATTGTAATAATCACAACCAGCCAACCAATCAAACAACAACCAAACCCTCCAAGCTTTTCAAAACACTGCCTAGGGAAGTGGTACTGCCTCTGGTTGAGAATCCTTGAAATCTAGGCCATAGGGAATAGGAATGTTAGGCATGTTGCAAAAAGATGTTCACCCAGATGGAGCAGCGTGTGTAAAGCTAGGAAGATAGGAAAAAGCAAGATGTTTTGAAAACTGTGTTTAGTTTAAATCACTTAATGTATTTAACTGTAACTATTCTCTGAGAGCAAAGAAGTATTTTTAGAAGATAAATTGTGTTAAGGATATGGAGTTTTGGTTTCTGAAGGTATTTTAAAATAGTTTTTAGATTACCCAGTAGCTGTGATTTTGCGTGAAAGGAGGGATGATTTTTAAAATTTCCTTCTGCTTGTAAATCTGTGGCTACTTTGCTTTTTAGTTCATAGTTAAAAAAGAAAGTAGCATATTTTAATTTTGATCTAACTGAACTAATGGAATTGAATGAGTAGAAGTCAGGTTTACTACATGACATTGTCAAAAAGTTATTTAAAATTTGAGTCTTGGCTCCTGGATATAAAAAGGGGATATTATTTTTTTACTTCTTAGGTTTGGAAACATTTTAGTTTAAAAATATCCAAGATCAAGCAGTCAAAATGAAGTTAATGTGAATTTCAAGTCATTAATAAATTAACTTTGAAAGAATAAAATACATAGGAATACAGTTACCTTAACCAGGGAGGTTACAGATCTCTACAATGAGAATTAAAAAGCACTGCTGAAAGAAAGCAGAGGTAACATAAGCAAATGGTAAAACATTCCATGCTCATGAATAGGAAGAATCAATATTGTTAAAATGGCCATACTGCTAAAAGCAATTTATAGATTCAATGCTATTCCTATCAAACTACCAATGTCATTTTTTACAGATTTAGAGAAAAAATATTTTAAAATTCATATAAAACCAAAAAAGAGCCCAAATAACCAATGCAATCCTAAGCAAAAAAATAAAACTAGAGTAATCTCATTGCCTCCCTTCACACTGTACTACAAGGCTACACTTACCAAAACGGCATGATACTGGTACCAAAACTGACTCGTAGGCCAATAGCACAGGTTAGAGAACCTAGAAATAAAGACACATACCTACAATCATCTGATATTCGATGAAGTCAACAATAACAAGCAATGAGGAAAGGATTCCTTATTCAATAAATGGTATGGAGATAACTAGCTAGCCACATGAAGGAGATTGATATTAGAGCCCTTCCTTTCACCATATGCAAAAACCAACACAACGTGGATTAAAGACTTAAACGTATAGCCTAAAACTATAAAAACCCTAGAATAAAACCTAGGAACTGCTATTCTGGACATAGGCATAGGCCTTAGGACAGATTTCATGACACAGACTTCAAGAGCGAACAAAAACAAAAATAGACAAATAGGACCCTATTAAACCAAGGGGCTTCTGCGCAGCAAAAGAAACTATTAACAGAATAAACAGAAAACTTACAGAATGGGAGAAAATATTTGCCAACTATGCAGCTGAAAAGCTCTAATATCCAGAATCTATGAGGAATTTAAATCAACAAGCAAATAACAAACAATCCCATTAAAAAATTGGCAAAGGACATGGACAAATGCTTCTCAAAAGAAGACATACACATGGTCAACAAGCAAATAAAAAAATTCTTGATATCACTAATCATTACAGAAATGCAAAGCAAAACTACAATGAGATACCATTTCATACCAGAATAACTGTTATAAAAAAGTTAAAAAATAACAGATGTTGGTGAGATTATAGAGAAAAGGAAATGCTTATACACTGCTAGTATGAGTGTACATTAGTTCAGCCACTGTGGAAAGTGGTTTGGATATTTCTCAAAGAGCTTAAAATTAGAACTACCATTTAACTCAGTAATCCAATTACTGGGTATAAACCCAAAGAAATATAAATTATTCTGCCATAAAGACACATGTACACATATGCTCATCACAGCACTTTTCACAATAACGAAGACATGGAATCAACTTAGATGCCATCAACGGTGGACTGGATGAAGAAAATGTGGTCCACATACATAATGGAATACTATGCAGCCATAAAAAAGAATGAAATCATACCCTTACAGCAATGTGGATGCAGCTGGAAGTCATCTTAAGTAATGCAAGAAAAGAAAATCAGATATCGCAAGTATCTTTTAAGTGGGAGCTACACATTAAGTACACATGGACACAAAGAGAGGAACAATGGACATGGGGGCTTTTTTGAGGGTGGTGGCTGGGAGGAGGGTGAGGACTGAAAAACTGTCTATTGGGTACTATGTCCACTACTTGAGTGGTGAAATCGTTTGTACACTAAACCCCAGTGACATGCAATTTACCCATGTAACAAACCTGCATATGTACCCCCTGAACCTAAAAAGTTAGAAAAATTAAAATAAATTAACTTTAAAATATAATAGTTACATTTTATACTTATTTTATCAGATGTCAAAAAGAATAAAATTATTCTATGGGACTTTTTTTAAAAAATCTTTTAACTAGGTATGTGTGTGTGTGTATATATATATATATATATATATATATATATATATATATATGTACATGTGCTGTAGGAGAAAAATCAAATAAAAAGGAGGTAGATGAACTACAGGTGAGAAGATAATTAAGGAGGCTCACCAAAGAAGAGAGATACTGTAATCTGTAGAAAAGCCCTGACAATTTCTCTCTTTAACTCAAAATGTCTATATCTAGTTGCTTCCCTTTGAACATCACTGTTTGCATCTTTCTAGGTGCCTCAAATCATTATGTCAAAAACTCAACATTTTTTTCCTAAAGTCTTCTGTGCCACTTAGGTTTTCTATTTTGATTATTGATATCCTACCTACTTAGAGATAGAAACTTGATGTCTTCATTCTGTTCTTCCCATAACCACATATCTACTGGGTTACCTGTGGAGGCCAGACGTATCACCTACATACTTCTTGCTTTCATCATCTCCTTTTGTCTGGAAAAATTGATCTCTTCACCTGAGTGCCTAGCTTTTGGAGAGTATGAGTATGGAGTACTTAAGGAAAGTGTAAGGGGACTCATTATTGGCCAGCCAGATCAGCTGAATCAAACTCAGATATAGGGAATAAAGGAAAAATGCAATATTCTTAGCTTTCTGTCTTTGGCAACAAGATGGTAGCAGAAATAAATAACATGGTTTTATCTTAGAACTCTGCGAGGTAGATAAGACAAAGATGGCAAGGGAATGATAGTCTGGGCAAGTGGGGAGTAGAAAGAGACTGTTAATTGAAACATAAAAGATATGTTTTGGTGTAAAAGTGAGAGAGAGATAAAAACTGCAAAACATTGATGAAGAACATTGAAGAAGACACAAATAAATGGAGAGAAGTTCTGTGTTCATGGATTGGAAGTTAGAGAAACACAAATCAAAACCACAATGAAATATTACGTCACATCTATTAGGATGGCTAATATTTTAAAACCTCAGAAAATAAGCATTTTTGAGGATGTAGAGAAATTGGAACCCTGGTGCACTGGTGGTGGGAATGTGAAATTTTGTAGCCCCATACTGGAAAACAGTATGGCAGTTTCTCAAAAAGTTACAAATAGATTACTATATAATCCAGAAATTCCCCTTCTGGAAGTATATCCAAAATAATTGAAATCAGGAACTCAAAGAGATATTTGCACACCAATGTTGATAACAGAATTATTCACAATAGCCAAAAGGTGAAAGCAATCTAAGGTACATTGGTAGATGAATGGATAAGCAAAATGTGGTATGTACATACTGTGGAATATTATTTAGCTTTAAAAAGGCAGGAAATTCTGACACATACTACAGTACAGATGAACCTTAAGGACATTATGCTAGTTGACATCAGCCAGTCACAAAAAGATAAATACTGTACTGATTTCACTTATATAATATACCTAGAGTAATCAAATGTGTAGGCACTGGAAGAAGAGTGGTGATTGCCAGGGCCTGGTAAAAGGAAGAAACAAGGAGTTATTGTTAATAGTTGTATAGTTTCCATTTTATCAGATGAAAAAATCCTGGGGATAGGTTATACAGCAATGTGAATTTAACACTACTGAACTGTATACTTAGAATAGTAAATTTTGTGGGGTTTTTTTTAACCACAATCTTTTAAAATATGAAAAAGAGAGTGAAGACGAAGAAGCGATGATCTCATTGGAAACTAAAAGTATAGAGCATTTTTAAAAGGAAGATGAGAAAGCTCCCATTATATGACTATTTTGTGTCAGGTGCTTTGTGTAGTATATCTCACTTTAAAAAACCACATTATAATGTGGTTCATTTATTATTTCTGGACTTAGAAAAATATACAAACTAAATCTTCTCACTTTTAACTTAGACATAAATTTGGGTGAAATTTTGCTATGTTTTTACTTTCCTTATCTCTTTTTATTCCTATTTACCAGGTTGGAAAGGTACTTTGTTGGGCGTTGCTATGGCTACAGTGAATGCTATGATAGCAGAATATGGCTGCAGTTTGGAAGACATTGTTGTTGTACTTGGACCATCAGTAGGACCTTGCTGTTTTACTCTTCCAAAAGAATCAGCAGAGGCATTTCATAATCTTCATCCTGCATGTGTACAACTATTTGACTCACCAAATCCCTATATTGACATCCGTAAAGCCACAAGGTATGTCCAATTTCATTCTAGAACTGCAAGTTTGATTATTTCTTATTGCTCCAAAATGAAAATTATTTTAGAGAACAATTAGTAACTCTAAGAAGACTTTAGGTGGAGGTCATTTAAGTAGCTGACATGCACATGTAACAAGCAATCATTTTACTTATGAAATATGTTTTCATTTGAGTTTGAATAACAGAAATTTTCCTGTCTAGTATCTCTCATTGATTTAAAAGTGAAGGAAGAAACATTTGGTATTTAGTTTTAAGAGATCTACTTAAACTTCATATAGAAAAGTTGGCGTGTACTTTACTTCACAGTCATTCCTCAGCTAAATTCTCCTAAATGTAATGAACTATCAAGAAGCTGATATTTCATATATATGTATATATTTTATTGCACTTTAGGTTCAAGGGTACATGTGAAGAACATGCAGGATTGTTGCATAGGTACATACATGGCAATGTGGTTTACTGCCTCCATCCCCTATTCCCCCGCAACAGACCTCAGTGTGTGATGCTCCCCTCCCTGTGTCCATGTGTTCTCATTGTTCAACACCCGCCTATAAGTGAGAACATGTGGTGTTTGATTTTCTGTTCTTCTGTCAGTTTGCTGAGAATGATGGTTTCCAGGTTCATCCATGTCCCTACAAAGGACATGAGCTCATCGTTTTTTATGGCTGCATAGTATTCCATGGTGTATATGTGCCACATTTTCCCTGTCCAGTCTATCATCGATGGGCATTTGGGTTGGTTCCAAGTCTTTGCTATTGTAAACAGTGCTGCAGTGAACATACGTCGTCATGTGTCTTTATAAAAGAACGATTTATAATCCTTTGGAAACATTTGGCATTTAGTTTTAAGAGATCTACTTAAACTTCATATAGAAAAATTGGCATGTACTATACTTCACAGCCATTCCTCAGCTAAATTCTCCTAACTGTAATGAACTATCAGGAAGCTGATATTTTTAAATTATTCTTATTATCTAATTAACTGGAGGAATATATTTTTTAGAAAAAATATTAAATAATATACACAGTTTTTTACTTTCAAGATTTTTACAGTTCCTTGCATTTTTTAGTTTATGAAGTTTCGCTATTAATAACTGTTGAAATTGTCATTACTACAAAGGCAAATTAATGTGTTTATTAAATCATGTTTCTATTCCAGTCACCAAAACCTTACCCAGAGTCTGCCTCATTTAGCACAGACGTGGAAAATATTGAAATTGATTCTTTTTTCTTTTTTTTTTTTTTTTTTTNTTTGAGACAGAGTCTTGCTCTGTCACCAGGCACCAGACTGGAGTGCAGTGGCGCGAGCTTAGCTCACTGCAACCTCCGCCTCCCAGGTTCAAGCAATGCTCCTGCCTCAGCCTCCCAAGTAGCTGGGACTACAGGCACGCACCACCACACCCAGCTAATTTTTGTATTTTTTAATAGAGACAGGGTTTCACCGTGTTGGCCAGGGTGGTCTTGATCTCTTGGCCTCATGATCCGCCCACCTCAGCCTCCCAAAGTGCTGGAATTACAGGCCTGAGCCACTGCTCCCGGCCAAAATTGATTCTTAAATGTGACTTTTTGAATCAAGTATTACTAATTTTTAGTCATATTTGATATCATAAAGTGTTCATGAAGAAGCAAGTTTTCTGTGAAAAATTTGGCCAGTAGAAGGAAAGGAGATGAAGGGCCAGATGACTAAAAAGCACACTCTGATACTCTGGCTGAGCCAGATGAATTTTGTCTAGTACCCTGGTAACTTTTATAGAGATTTCTTCTTAAGTAAGCCCTTGATTTTGATTATAAAGTTCTGTATCTAGATTATGTCCATAGGACAATACTGTGCATATTTGAACTTAGGTGATAAATGTTAATAAAGTGTTGCATTTTTTTTTCCTGACTAGTCCATGTTCTGTAAGTGAATAACAATATGCATTGTCCTAGGTATATCTTTCCCAGAACTCTTTCATGCCAACATCCATACTTTTTTTCATATTGCTTTGGCAATTGTGAAAATAAACTCTTGCTCTCTTTTGAAAAATGTTTTTCCTAAGGATTCTTCTAGAACGGGGAGGAATTCTTCCACAGAATATTCAGGACAAGAACCAAGATCTCAACCTCTGTACATCTTGCCATCCTGACAAGTTTTTCTCCCATGTCCGAGATGGCCTTAATTTTGGTACACAAATTGGCTTCATATCAATTAGAGAATGAGGTACAGTAGGTTTTCTCTCCTCTTTCCGTTTTTTCTCTTTCGTCCCTCTCTCCACCTCTCCCTCCTTTTCTCTTTCTTCCTCTTTTAGCCTTTTCTTCCCCTCATTTTAAAAAAACAATTAATTATGTTTAACTTTACTCATTTATTCCTACAGGAAGAATGATGTTTCTAGTTTTTTTGTGATGTAATAATGGTAGCAAAGTTTATTTTCAGTAACACTCTATTATAAAGAGCAGCCATTACTTTTTCTAGTTAATCAATAATAATTAGGCAGGCTTATATTAAAAGTATATAAATAAAATAATTTAACCTTTAAAAAGGTATGTATGTTTTTCTTTTCTCTCTACTATGTACTTGACATCTGTACCTTCCCTATCATAACACCCTTACAACTTTCATGTTTTTATTTTTGAAAATAAATTTTTGCATAAAGATTCTAAATTCTAGAATAATAAGAAATTCTTACATACAAACTAGCTGGATTTTCAACTAGATTTCCAAATGATTATCTGCAGTTGGAGTTGGCCAAATTTTTCTTTTAAAATGACAGTAAATATTTTAGACTTTGTGGGGCATACAGTGTGTGTCTCAGCTACTCAACTTTGCCATTGTAGAGGTAGAGCAACATCAGATACTGATAATATAGAAATGAATGAATATGACTGTGTTCTAATAAAACTTTGTTTACAAAAATCAGGTGAGGGAGCCAGACACAATGGCCCTGCTCCTGTAGTCTCAGCTACTTGGGAGGTTGAGGTAGGAGGACTGCTTTAGGCCAGGAGTTTGAGTATAGCATGGATAACATAAACCCTGTCTCTAAAAAATAAAATAAACAGGTGAGGGGCCAGATTTGGCCTATAGGCTATAGTTTGCTGACACATGATATAAAGTCTAGAGCAAGATTGAATATGATTTCCTTAAAATAGTATTTATTAGAGATGGTTTTGTTAGAGTTATAAAATATATATCATGACAGTGATTTAACATTGTCCCTTTAGCATATATGTAATTTTCCCTAAGGTTACTTCAAGCTGAATTAATATTATTTTTTACTCTTTACAATGTTTTTAGCTCTTTAACATACAGAAAAACTTTAACAGACTTCATGATACTTACTTTGGTATTCTATTAACACTAGTAAGGGTCTCATATTTGATTTCCATGTATTTTACAGATATTTGACTGGATTTTTGCATAACTGTTTCCTGTCTCCTTCCAAACTGACTGCAAGAGAGAAATTTAGCTGTTTGATTTACTTAAAACCAAATGGATTACAATGGATAATTCATCTTTAGGGCACATTTTTACTATTATTCAAAGCCAAATTATTTTCACTTAATTATAGTAATAACTGACAAAAATCAGTATGTTGTAGCTAATATATTTTATGCATGAGAATTATTCTTAAAGTTTGTTCTCCCTGTTTATTACACAGATCAGGAATAGATATGTTCAGTTCAGTATTATTGGATACCCTCTATTGGTCAGGCATTGTGTTAAGCATAGGTGAATCAAAATGAACACGACTTTTTTCCTTTGAGTCTAATACAGTGAAGGAGATACAACTTAAATTTAATTTTAATAGCAGTAGAAGAGAACAGAAGGAATAGAGGTTAATTTTACCCAGAAGGTAGGATAGAGAAAATATGACAGAGAAAATCACATATCACATGGGCCCGAAAAATGTCGAGGCTTTTGGCAAATGAGGAATAACGATAACAGGTAGAGGGAACGCCATGAACCAGGGCATGAAACTGAAAGTGCATAACATATTCTAGAGAGAGAAGGGTGTGGCCAGGAGTTACGGCTGGAAAAACAGGTTGGAAACAGATAAGTAAGGGTCTCAAATGCAGTGTCAAAGAGCTTGCAGTTTATTTTCCAGGCAATAAGTAGGCAGAAGAAAAAAAAAGTGTTTTTATTTCCATGGCATCAAACTTAACAGGATGGATTTAAATTGTGTGAGACCAAAGCATAGAGTCTAGATAAGAGGTGGTCAAAATATTTAAAAAGAAATAATGAAGGTCCAGTGAAGGAAGTGGAAATTAAAAGAGAGAAGGGAGTGGATGGATTAAAGAGACATTTCGGAAATGGAATCAATAGCTCCCGTTACTAGATAATGGAAGTAAGAGGCGAGGAAGAGCGGAAAAGTCATTAATGACTCTAAGATTTCTGCTTGGCTGCTTACCAAGATTGGCAGTAAAGGGAGGGAGAAGGTTTGGGAAAAGAGAGAAGGATAATGAGCTTGACTTTACATAGAATGAAGGGCATCCACATAGAAATCTTTCATTAATAATTAGAAATATAGACCTAGAACTTAGGAGGAAACCTGAGACAGAGACAAAGATTTCAAAGCTCACGATATAGAAATGATGCCTGATTCTATTGGAGCAGGTTGGATCATCTAGGCAGAAATTAGGATGAGAAAAAAGGAAATTTAAGAATATAACCCTATAAAACACCTGCATTTCAAGAATAAGAAGCAGAAGGGGTAAAAAAAATTAGTCATAAACGTAAGAAAAAATAGGGTAGTTGTTTTGAAGAAGCCAGGATAGGTGTGGAAAGTTCTCAGAAAGAAATCTTGAGGGATAAAATAAAGTGATAATTAAAAAGAACTCAGTGGATTAAATGTATTGAAACTGTTCTATAGGCAGTGGTCATTAAGTCAGCTTTCAGTGCATTGAGGAAGAAGATGCATAGGTGTCAACTCTTCTTTGACAGTATTTACTAGAGAAGAGAAAAAGGCTGGGACTGCTTCTTGAAGGAAGGGACTTTTTTTGGGTGAGTGGTTTTGAGTATGTTTGTCAACTAAAGAGAGGAGTTAAGTTTTCATTTGGGA
This sequence comes from Cebus imitator, assembly GCF_001604975.1. Taxonomy (NCBI): domain Eukaryota; kingdom Metazoa; phylum Chordata; class Mammalia; order Primates; family Cebidae; genus Cebus; species Cebus imitator. The sequence goes on along the minus strand of NW_016107411.1, from coordinate 221,664 downwards.
AAAAATGGTACATATATTTAATGTAAATTATCACATTGCATTTTGAAATTTTTCTTATTTAATATACGTATTTCCTACATGTATATGTGGTAGCATGATAGCAAATAATAATGTTTGGTATTTCTGAAGGTCTTTTACAAACATTACCTCATTTTACCTTTATAGCTACTCTGAAATACATAGGCATTATCCCTTTTATTCAGCTGAGAAAACTGTGCTTCACTGAGGTGGAAGTCAAAAATCATATACTTTGTGATGAAGATTGGAACATACGTTTTGTGACTCTAGTTTTTCTTTCAGATTTTAAAATTAAAGCGATCTAAATTATATTTTTAACTTTTTGTTAACTTCATTTATTCATACATTCAGTGAAAATTTTGTGGCGGTACTGGGTTAGGTTAAAAAAAATACAGTTGTAGCCCTCAGAATATTTAATATCCAGTGAAAAGTGATAGTTACTAAACCAGCAATTTCAATACTTTGATATATGTTGTAAGGTTGTGACAACCTGATTCTTGTTTAATTCTATATTTACCTTAGCCCAGTGTTAAGTTTAAATAAAATATCTCATTTTTTCCAATTCAGGAAAGGCACTAAATATAAAGCGCCTAATAGAAATGTTGAACTCATCCAAAATATTATTTTGTTTGATGACAATGATAAAGATTAAGGAATAATTCCATGTATTGAGAAAGACTGATAATTTTCTAATTCTTCACTGTGCATTATTTTGTTTGAAGTTGGCAAATTTAGAGTATCCCACAGACACATTTCACTTTGTGTACTACAACATTCTAAAGTCAAATAAAAATTATTTTTGATTATCTGATTTTGTATTATCTCTCCCAAAATATATAATGAAAAGTTGTCTCCTTGCTGCTTTACTGAATGAAAAGTGTTGTTTCAGTAACTCAGAACTATCAGATTATTAAGTAATTATCTTATTGCTTCTACAAGATAACTATCACTCTCACACATTTGTACGTAGGTTTCTAGGACTTTTGGGATATAACAACAAAGATTATTTTTAGTAAATTAAGTTTTGTTTTGTTTTTGGTTTTAATTTTATTTTTGATTTATAAATAATCATGGTACCTATTCATGGGCTATATAATAATGTTTTCATTCATATAATATACAGTGATCTGATCAAGGTAATTAGCATATCTATCATCTCAAGCATTTTTGTGTTACGAACCTTTAATATGTTCCTTCCAGCTATTTCAAACTATGTAATATACTGTTGTTGACTATAGTTATCCTACAGTGGTATAGAACACTAGAACTTATTCCTCCTAAAGTTTTGTTTTTAATCTAAGTTTTTGTTTTACAGTTAACTGTACATAGGAAATATTGATTATTTTATTAATAAGAGGAATTAAGTTTGTAAATCAAATAAACATTAATGAAATGCCTTTTTGGAAGTACTATCAAATTAAAACTTACTGGGCCACTTATCCAACCGTAATTTTAAATTGTGAAGAATGGCAGAGTGAACAAATATGCTATACTCCATTGCTTTATAAATCAAATGAGATGATCTTACCAGTAGGAGGCAATATTTCAACAAGTAGCTCCACTCTTATTTCTTGTTATAAAGTTGAATCAATCTTAAACTCTATTTTCTTGTGGGAAATAAAAGGCGGAGGGAGGGCACATTTAAAGTTACTGGATGTATTGCTCTTACTTTAGGCATAACACATGGTAGTTCAAGTAGATAAAAGCATTTAAGAACCCTCACTCACCTCTGTCTCACTCCTAGAGAATCTCTAGTAACTGCTTTTCTGTAAGTAGATTTTTGGGAGAAACTCAGAGAAGCTTTTTCTGTGTGACATGACAAAACAGAAATAATACCCATATGTTCAGAAGCTGGCAGGAAAGATAACAGTGAGTTGTATGCTTTTATATCTCAAAGTGATATTTGATATTTGTTTTCACTTGGTTGTCCTAGAGTTATACTTCCAATGTATCCATCTTTGTGTGTGAACTCTTAGAGAATGCTACCAATCTATGAAAGTTCAGCACTTTAAAGAAAGTATTACTCAGTTATCTGTGTGTTGTGTTTGTATGCATGGGTCTTTGTGTATGTGCTAAATGGCAAACAAGAAATATGTGTGTGCTTAATATGATATATAGCCCCTTTGCCCTAGCTAATATAAATTCACACACAGAAAACAAATTGGGTGCGGTGGAATCATAGATTTCTCCCTATAGATTTTTTAAATTAATTGTACAGTAAAGAATGGAAAGCATGGTCCATATTCTTACTGGATGTGTTTATGGGAACCCTGATCTAGGGCACATGCATTTCCATTGTGGGCAGTGTTTTTAAACTATACTTGTGATTTCAAAGATGAGGCAGCTGCTGTAAGCAATGCATTATTCCGTGCTAGGTCATTGCTTAATGAAGAAAAAAGAAATCTGCCAGTACTGCTTTTGTCCAGATTAACGCATTTAGTTTAAACTCACAATGATTATATGTCAACTGTGTTGAGACAAACTTTTCATACTCTCCTTAGATGCATTTTTGTAGAGAAAGAAATGCTTACATCACATTCCCCATGTACTTGTGCCAAGCACCTCAGGTGAGCTATGTCTTTGCTATATTTGGAGGAGACTTTTTGTTTTATTTAATTCTCAGAAAGTTGGGGTGTCCAGTTACTAAATTTTGTTAAACAAAATTTCCAGCAGACACTATAGCTCAAAATACCACATTCTTTTCTATCCAAAAACAAAACAAAACAAAAGACCCCCCCCCAAAAAAAAAAGTTGGGGGTGGGGGGAGTAAAGGGAGTGCTCTTATTTTCATGAGAAACATTTGTAGAAAAGAGATTTGTTCATGGTAACAATTGGGTTTTTAATGTCCTTCATTTTCTGAATTCTGCATCACACACTGTTTCAGTTTACACCTTACCATTCTTCCCTGTTTCTTATATTTTTTAAACACGTTTTAATGTTATGTTTTCTTAACCCTCCCATCAGCCTTATTTTTATACTTGATATTTCATATTCACAAGATACCTTCATTTCTTTAGTTTTCTACTTTTCAATACATATCCAGATTTGGCTGTAGAGTTGCCTGTTTAACATATCCTATGGCCCCTCAAATACAGCATCCTCCAAACTTAACTCATCATCTTCTCTCCAAAACCTGCTCCCCTCCTGTCTTCTATCTCAGAGAATGAAACCATTATTCATGCAGTTGTCCAGCCAGAAACCCTGGAGTGTTTCTGAATACTTCCTTTTCCTTCTCCCTTTCCCTTCACACACTACTGACTCTGTATCTACCATCTGTTCCCATGTCTTTTTCTCAAGTGCCACAGACATTCAAGCCATCTCGTCATCTCTCACCTATATCATTAGAGCAGCCTTCTGACTAGTCTTTCCTTATTGAATCCCTTCTTACAGTATCATTACTTATTGTTTTAAAGTGCAAATCTAGTCTTATTACGTCTCTCAAAAAATTTTTATGGCTTTCCCACTTCCTCAAGATAAAGATCTCACTAAAGTGTTTAGGTACTGTCATCTTCTCACCCCTGTTTACTTCAATTTCTACCGGTCCCCACTCTGTGCCACATGATCTAGCCATTCTGCATTTTTTATTTCCTAGAATATGCCATTAAGCTAGGCCAGACCAAAGAGGTTGGTTGGCATTCAAAGACTGACTAGAACTTAGATTTTTGTTTAGGATTACCTTCATTTAGGCTTTCTACTAAATTAGCAAATAGGAAGTACCAAGGACTTTACGATATAAACATTTACATGAATGGGTACAACACTCTAATGTCTCTGTAGTTTTTCATGGAGATATGGCCAAAATTCAGTTGTCAATGTAGTATATACATAGTGAATACCATGCCAGATCATACGTGGAAGCTCAGTAGCTTTTGTTCTGTGCAGCGGGAGTGGCCATGCTCATGCTCAAAGGTCTACCTTCTACTGTATAAGGAAAGTTTTATTATGTTGAAAGGTATTCACAATATTTTTTTCTGTGTTATTGGGTCAACAGCAGTTCTCACCATGATCACCATCATCTTCCACAGTTATGTTTTCTCTTGCTCCTTGGCTTTGTACACATTGCTGGCTCTTTGTACATGCTGCATATGCACAGCATTTATCTATGTCGCTTCTCTTGAATAACTCTCAAACATCCTTTAAGACTCAGATCTGGGGTCATCTCTTCCACAATATTTTCCTTTGTTGTTTGCCTCATTAATGCCCATCCTGAGCATCATTTCTTATAGTCCTCCGTAACTGATTTTTAAATGTTGGTCTGTTTGTCTACTACTAAACATAGGCTCCATCAGAGTAAGGAGCATATCTTACTTACCTTCATATTTTTGGTACCCAGCAAAGATATTATTACATTATAATAACTTAATATTTACAGGAGGAAAAGGGGAAAGAGGGAAGGTGTATTAGTCCATTCTCACTCTGCAATAAAGAACTATCTGAGCAATTTATGAACCACTGGGTAATTTATGAAGAAAAGAAGTTTAATTGACTCACAGTTCCATAGGCTTCACAAGAAGCATGACTGGGAGGTCTCAGGAAGCTTACAATCATGGCGGAAGGTGAAAGGGAAGCAAGCATGTCTTTTCACATGGCAGCAGGAAAGAGAGAACGGGAAAGGGGAAGTTCTTACACTTTTAAACCATCAGATCTCATGACTCACTGTCACCAGAATTGCAAGGGGGAAATCCACTCCTATGATCTAATCACCTCTCACCAAGCCCCTTCTCTGATATGTGGGGATTACAATTCGAGATGAGATTTTGGTGGGAACACAGAGCCAAATCATATCAGGGAGAAAGAACCCTTAAATAATCGAATAAAAGGTCTGGAAAAATAAATATAATAAATCATATTTTGGAGTGTGTATATTTTATTGATTTTTACAAGGTTCATTTATTTTTCCAGTGTTTAGTTTATTTAAATAATAATGATATATCAAAGTCACTAAAGAAATAATGCATATAATAGAAATCTGTTTTAAGCCATTTGTCCGTGTTTCATTATCCATCATTAGAATTTCCTGTTTCCAACTTATATAGCAACGTAAACTTTAAAATACTGCTTTAGGACAATAAGTGCTGGTGAGGATGTGGAGAAAGAGGAACTGTAATACACTGGTGGTGGGGATGTAAATTAATAAAGCCATTATGGAAAACAGTATTGAGGTTCCTCAAAAACTAAAATAGAACTAACTATCATATGATCCAGCAATCCCACTACTGGGTCTAAATCCAAAGGAAAAGAAATAAGTATGTTGAAAGGCACTTTTACAGTTGTTTTTTTTTTTTTTCTGCAACACTATTCACAATAGGCAAGATATAGAATCAACCTAAGTGTCCATTAACAGATGAATGGATAAAGAAAATATGGCATATATACACAATAGAATACTATTCCACTGAAAAAAAAAAGAACGACAACATGGACGTGCTTAGAGGACATTATGTTTAGTAAAATAAACCAGGCACAGAAAAATACTGCACGTTATCTATCATTCATGTGTGAAAGCTAAAAAACAAACTGATCTCATGGAAGTAGAGAGTAGACCGGAGGTTATTAAAGGCAAGGAACGGTAGAAGGTTTGTAGGGTTAGTAAGAGGTTGGATAACATACAAAATTATAGCTAGGTAGGAGGTATATGAGCTAGTTTCTATAGCACTGTAGGGTAGCTATAATTAACAATTTATTGTATATTTTCAAATAGCTTAAAAAGCAGATTTTAAATGTTTCCAACACAAAGACATTATAAATGTTTGAGCTATTGAATATGCTAATTACCCTGATTTGATCATTACACATTGTATACATGTATCAAAATATCATACTGTGCCCCATAAAAGGTACAATTATTATGTGTCACTTAAAAATAATAAAAGCAAAAAAATTGAAAAAGAAAAAATACTGATTTTGGATACGTGTCTCCTGTGGGAATCATATATGTTAGAACCAGTATTTATTTTAAAAAACTAATTATTTCCACTCCTGTAATAATATGTTTTTGGTATTTATCTTATACTATACCCTGTCCATGCCTTTAATGAAACAAATGCAAACTGTTTTATCAAATCTCTATGACAGTGACCCAGAGAGTGAAGATCAAATATGTAGATCTTTTCCATGAAAATTCCAACTTTTCAATAGTTCTGTTGATGTTTGATAGTAAAGTAGTCAAATAGCTTTTTTTCTCTTTTGGTAGTCTCTCTTTTTATAGTAGTTTTCAACCTGGGCTACATAATAGAATCACCTGCTAAGCTTTAAAAACCCTGATGTCTAAGCCACATTCTAGACCAATTAAATCAGAATCTGGGGTAGGACAACGTCAGGCTTTTAAAGCTTCCTGAAGGATTGTAATGTATAACCAATTTTGAGGACCCCTTTCTTACTAGGTACTTTTATATCTTCAATGTTTAGTTGAATTTATTTAAATAATAATGATACATTTATCATTATTATGTACTGCAGGCCGGGTGCGGTGACTCACACTTGTAATCCCAGCACTTTGGGAGGCCAAGGTGAGTGGATCACCAGAGCTCTGGAGTTCGAGACTAGCTTGGCCAACATGGTAAAACCCATCTCTACTAAAAATACAAAAATTAGCCTGGCGTGGTCACATGCTCCTATAGTCCCAGCTATTTGGAAGGCTGAGGTAGGAGAATCATTTGAACACAGGAGGTGGAGGTTGCCATGAGCTGAGACCATATCACTGCCCTCCAGCCTGGACGATAGAGTGAGACTCTGTCTCCAAATAATAATAAAATAGTAATAATTAAAGCACTACAGATAAAGAATGCTTGCAGTGGTGATCTGTGTTAAAGCATTCAGCCATGTTTCTTTACTCATCTTTAGACATTTCTGTTTCACTTGTGGTAAACTTTAGAATATTAATAAGTCTAACCTGATTTAACTTAGAGCTTCTCCCCTCCCCAACTTAGAACAGACAAATACTGCGGCATAAGGCGAGATCTGTTCTCTGTTTTCCCTACTGTGCCCATTTTTTTCACCTACTAATGCCAGGGTTTTTATAGCAAGGAAGGATGGGAAATAGGTTGGTTTAGTGGGACACCTCTGCAACTCGCCTCCCCACCATTACCACACACGCATTCAGACAAGGTGTTCTCCAGCTGACCATTTTCCACACCCATCCAGCTTTGGTGGTGTGCTCTACACAGCCTCTTCCTATTTTACAAAGGTAGCCTAGCTGTGGTCCCTTAACCCACAGGAAACTTGGCATTTTTGCCCCAGCAAATTCTAGATGTGCAAACCATTCCCAACATAGCCTTGTCTCTTTGCTATCCAGGGAGCTCTAGGCACTAGCCAGCCTCCTTCTTTTTAGACTTAAGCAGAGGAGAGTGGGGCAAAGGTCACAGTGTACTCAACTCAACATAGAGGACTACAGGTCGAATTTAATAAAACTTAAACGATCTGCTTTGGTTCCCTGCAGCACCTGGCTCTGATGGAGAGAGTTGGGGCTTTTTTTTTTTTTTTTTTTTTTGAGTAAAGGGAAATGCACAAGACTATGATAATGCTCTTTAAAAAATTCTCAGCTGGGCGCAGTGGCTCAAGCCTGTAATCCCAGCACTTTGGGAGGCTGAGGCAGGCATATTGCCTGAGCTCAGAAGTTCAAGACCAGCCTGGGCAACATGGTGAAACCCTGTCCCTAATAAAATACAAAAAATTAACTGGGCATGATGATGGGCTCCTGTAGTCCCACCTACTCGGCAAGCTGAGGCAGGAGAGTCACTTGAACCCGAGAGGCAGAGGTTGCAGTGAGGTGAAATCACGCTACTACACTCTAACCTAGGCAACAGAGCAAGACTCTGTCTCCAAACAAAACAACACAAAACAAAAAAACTCACAAATTTTTCTTCTGAAGCTTTAATGTCTGCAACTAGATGATGGCTTAGGGTCCCAGGATTTTTTGTGGCGACGACCTCTGAGCAAATTCTTCTTGTGTCTGGTTCTTTAGAATATGGGGCTACAGCTCTTAGCTTTGGCCTCTCAGCAAAGACTGCACAACAGGAAAAATCTCATGTTACACTCTGTTATATTTTATGGGAAATCACATCTCTAGGAAGGAGGGAAGACTCAATAAAATGAGAGTCAATGGATAATTCCTTGCATGATTTCATCAGAGTGGCGACCATTTTTGCTTCTCAATCTGCTGGAATAGGCAGTACACAGAAACACCTTGAAATAGTCCCTCCACAAATGTCGAGCCTGAATCTAATCAAGCTCTAGAGCTAACCACAAGTTTATAAGAAATTTGGAGAAAGAAGAAGTAAGTTAAAGGACACCACAATTCAAAATGTGGGACAACTTATCTAATTTTTGAAAATGGTCAGTGGTAAGAATTAAAAGAAAGAATGAGAGAAGGACTATTAGATTAAAAGAGGTTTATAAGACATGGCAGTCACAAGCAATGAGTGGACCTAATTAAGCCAACTCTAAAGACATGTTCTTAGATAATTGCAGAAATTTGAATGTAGGATAGGTATTAAATGACACTAAAGAAGTATTGTTAATCTTGTTAATGACATTGAAGTTATGTTAGAAATATCCATGTCCATACATATTGAACTATGTAGGGATAAACTGATGTGTTATTTGAGAGATGCCACTAAAGCTTTAATAATGATAATAACAAAAAGGCATAGATGATACAAATGTGGCAAAAGTCTTTAATTGTTGAATCTGAGTGATGAGCATTCAGAGCTTCATTATACTGTTTTCCCTACTTTTCTGTGTGCTTGTAATTTAGTTATAATTTAAAAAAATTATAATATCTAAAGTAACCTCTCTGTTTTTGAAAAAGTAAATAAACATATGCATGGGTTGGAGGAGAAAACAAAAGCCTGTGACTGTTTGATTCTTATTTGAACAAAGAATGTGAAGCCTAGGCAACATAGTGAGACCCCATCTCTACCAAAAAAAAAAGAAAAAAAAATCAGCCTGGCATGGTGGCACATGCCTGTAGTTCCAGCTACTTGAGAGGTTGAGCTGGGAGGATTGCTTGAGTCCAGGAGGTCAAGGCTGCAGTGAGTCATGATTGCACCACTGCACTCCAGCCTGGGCAACAGAGTGAGACAGTACACCCCCTTGACCCCCAAAAAGGAGTATGAGAGTCATATGCCATTTATATTAATATGGAAAACAGTTTCAAAGAGGTCCATAATTTGCAAAATACAGACAGTAATGACAATACTTTTCTACTAGAACTGCTAAACAGCAACTATTTAAAAGAAGGAGCTTACTCTTACACTTTCTGTTATATTATATGGAATCTGGTTGGCATGATGATTCCTTTAATGAAAAACTACATAGCTTCCATCCACTGGCATAAGAGTAGAATGGAAGTATATAGCTAAATAACAGTTTATGGTCCACACTTGGATTATCGTGGTCCGTTTTGGGAAGTAACACCTAAACAAGTTCAGAGGAAAGCAATACTAATGGTGAGAGAGCCCAAAGTCATGTATGATCATGGAGGAACAGTCTCAAAGGCATTAGAAATCATTAGCGTGGAGAAAATAAATCTCAGTGGCAATAAGATAACACACTGCAGGAGTCTGACATACAAAATACCAAAGAGATTGGAAAACACAGAACCAATTAGTGGAAATTATAGGAAGGCTGAATTTGGCTTTGTATGAATGTTAGGAAAGACAATTGCCAATAGGCCTTAAGCCTCCCAGAACATTTTTCCTGGGCATACCAAGAGTGCAAACCTTTGACCTCTTTTTAATACAACCATTTTTCAAGATTGTGTTTGCAGCAAGCAGCCTTAAGGGATAAGTTAAGGTCCAACTTTGGAAAAAGAGCCACCTTACTTTCTGCTTACTATAAAAGCAGTGAATTCGCTAAATTCAATATTCCTAACCTAGAACACAGATCCACTGTATGCACAAGATATACCTGGACCCCTCTGTGGTACCCCACGGGACTTAGGGGACAAGGAGAACTAACTCAAATATGATGTTCATGCTGCTTGCTAAGCATGAATAATGAAGTCTTTTGTCTCATGTCTTCTGCCAACATTTATGAAACAGTGATAGGCTAATTTATCGTCTTCTAAGTACGGTGAGATCAATAAATCTCATACCCAACAATGGAGAACACATTAGTTGGTAGATTTCCTATCCAGAAGTGTTCACACATGGATGTGTAAACGTCTTGGAGAAGTAATGCATAAATGTAGCAAAAAAAAGTTTCAGACAAGCAGCTTTTCTTAGACTTTCAATGTCATTTCAGTTCAATAAATTGTAGTATTCCTTTTTAGGAAGCACAAATAGAATTGGACTTATCTACAGAATACCAGGGCTCTTGGAGTAACTCCATGAGAAGGATATTTTTGTGCTTCTCTAAAAATCCTAGGAAGTCTCTACATGAATATGGCCTCAATATTCATTTAAATGACCCAAATTCCATCCACTGTCTCCATATATTTCCATTCTAGTAAACCTTTAGTTGCTTTCAGATAAAGGGAAATCCAAGATTATTATGCCAAAAATGTAATTATCTTTAGACTTCATGCCAGAGATCTTAGTGTCCAAGGGAGTCAAGATTACCATATCCAAGGTATGTACTACCAACATGACTTAGTATTGTTGATCATCTGGCTAAGGCAGTGTTTGCCAGATTTTTCCACTGTCTAGTCTCCGCCTTGACAGCCCTCCTTCTGCCCTACTAGAAGTTAAGTATCTCTGACTCATCTTATTGGAAATTCAGGGACATAAGTTTTATTAATATTAATGAGAAGTTAGTATCTATTGTGGTGGTAGGCACACATAATATTTTTTTCCCATTGCCAAAAGCCTCTGGTAATATTTATCAGAATACTTTGAAAATGTATATTAAAGTCTAGCCTAAAATTTTGAATGAGAAGTGTAATTCGGTTTGGGATTATATACGATGTATGTAATCAAGCATGTGTTGTTGAATGCAAAGAAAACTTTAACACTAGCATGGTCATAACCTCTTCCTGTCTTCCTTTGTCCTCTTCCTCTGCAAATACTTTGTTCATCATGCAGATATATCCACTGGGTGGCAGTATGTACTCAAGAATATTTACTGTTTCTAGTTGCCTCAATCTAATGGAATTTAAACATGTCAAACTTTTTTTATCTGGAAAATAGCCATTGTAGTGAATCTTAAGAAACAGTATTGTCTGAATGCAAGCTCCTCCCTAGAAGATGATTATGGCGATTATAATAATGTTAATATTAAATACTTCCTACCATTTACTCTAAATCATATTCTTTCTTCTACCAACAATACTCTTAGTATGAAAATTGGTAAATACCTATTATCCTACCTCTTATTTCTATAACCTATCTCTTAGTTCTGAGGAACTCACCTGGCAATAGACTTTTCCGTTTCTCCATTTTGTTCCTTAAATATCATACCCTCTCCACAGTGAAATCAAGAGATAGACCTTACAGCTTCTATATAGTACCATATGCACCCCTTTAGTTCTGCACTACACCCTAGACAAATAGAGCAGATTCTGGATATTCACAGTCTTGCGAAGTCATGTGGTTCTCTTTCACTTAATTCTGTCTGAAATACAGAATGACACCAATTAACTTGTCCTATGTAAGATTTGTCTTCAATTAGGAGATGGAAAACTTTCAAAGAAGTTAAATTGTATAATCAGGTAGGATTAAAACTATGAGAAAAACTCACAAAAATATACATATTTTAAAAACTGAAAATAAAATACTAATGTAGTTGTATTAGATGGTAGAATTATGAAGGCTTTTGTTTCCTTTTTCTACTTTTGTATAGTTTTTCCTGTATTTTCTTTAATGAACTATACTTTTTTCAAATAAAAAATATATAACTGCTCTTAAACCATCGTTTGTCTTTCTCCTGCCTCAAAGCATTCATGTTTTTAAAATACCTTATCTAATTTTTTGCAATCAAATTTTCCAAAAGATATTTAGTAATAGTTTGACATTTCCTTGCATGTCCACATGGCACTGCTTTCTGATGAGCGTGTTGGGTGATTTGTCTCATTTTTAAAAATAAACTTTTTACAGAGAGTTGCACAGATAGTGCAGAGTTCCCGTACACAAAACACTCAGTTTCATTTATTAGAAACATCTTACATGAGTTTGGAACATTTGTTGCAATTAATGACCCAATATTGATACGTTATTGTTAACTAAAGTCCATGCTTTATTCAGATTTCCTTTGTTTTCACCTAATGTTCTTTTTCTGTTCTAGGATCTCATCCAGGATAACTTATTACATTTATTTGTCATATCTCCTTAGGTTCTTCTTGGCTATCACAGTTTCTCAGACTTTATTTTTCATGAACTTGGCCGCTTTGAGGAGCACTATATTAACAGAATTTCCCTCAGCTGGGATTTGTCTGATGTTTCTCTCATGATTAGAATGAGGATATGGATTTGGGGAAGGGAGACCGCAGAGGTAACATGCTATTCTCATTACATCACATGGAGGGTATGTGCTACCAACCTGCTTTGGCATTTGTTGATCATCGGACTGAGGCAGTGTTTACCAGGTTTTTCCACCACAAGGTTACGCTTTCATTCCCCCTTTCCATACTACACTCTATGGCAGTGTGTGCATAGCTCATGCTTAAAGAGTGGAGGGTTGTGTTTCACTCTGTGGTGGTGGAGTTTTACATCAATTATTAGAAATTCTTCTATACTTGAGATTTGTCTGTCACATTATTCAATCATTTATTTAAGTCAGTATGAACACATGGATATTTATTATATACTTTAGATTATAATCTAATATTATTTTATTTGTTTTTCTTAAATTGGCCATAGGTGCTTTTTCAGCTGGGTTCCTGTGTCCCTTTGACATACTCCCATTATTGTAGGGTGTTATTCTAGCACACCCTTACTTTCTGGCACTGCTAGTACTTCAGAATTATCTTCTATAGTCCCTTCCTTGTCCCCAAATTGGATGATGCTTTTTAACTCTTATCATAAAGATCAATATTGAAAAGGACATACTGAGTGTCCATTGCATAAAATACCTTGTGTTAGGAATATGATTTTTTAAAAAGCCTCTTTTGGGATAGATCTTTTGCTTTAGCTGGGAAAATTAGACAAACACATATAATACCATAATCCCACTTATTAAACATAATATTAGCCTAAAAAGAAAAAAAAACATATAGTAGTGTGTGCTCACCCTTCAAGTCCCACCCATGAGTATGGCCTGGATACCATAGGAAGGGGTCAAATGTGCTGTGAAGGAGAAGCTTCTGAGGCTAGACCAAGAAACATCTGGCTAAGAAGGAACAATGATGACATAATCAGAAAAGAACTTAGAACCAGCAAGGTTCCTCCAGCTGTGAGTTCAAATTTAACTGCCAAAAGTATACATATCACTCCTGATAGCCCCTCTGATGTTGTGACTCTTCAAGGACTTTAGAGCTCAGCTAATAATTTTTCAAAAAAACCCCAATATACATATATAATAAAAGGTATATAAAAATGTCTTACAGTTATATTATTTGAGTTCTTGTTCTGTATATATCATATATATATATAGATCATATATATAATTTTTTACATATCATTTTTTTTCAGATAAGTAAACTGAAACCCCAATATAAAGCCAAGAATGTTAGAGCTGGCCATGACCTGAGAGAGTTCTGTGACCTCCTGGGACTCACTCCACAGTTAATGTGAAACTAGATGCCAACTCTCTTCACATTCAGATCAGAGCTTTTTTCACCAAAGAACTTTGCTTTATTGAATAATTTATTTACATGTTCCACTCATCCATGTATTCTACAAAAGAAATTTTAATAGCTCCTTCATTCCTGACACTGTGCTCAAGTTTGTAAGTACAAATTTTGAGTTTGCACCACTGTAAAGAATTGAATAAAAAATTAGCTAAATTGCCACCAGGTGGCGTAAATCCTCAGCCTGGCAAGGACGTTTGTAGGTAATTTGTAGTAACTATTCTGTTTTGTTTTTCCTCTTTTTTTTCAAATTCAAATGGTGAGAACTGGCCTGAATGTACAATTCAGGCTTATCATTTTCCATCAAGGTGTCACCAATCTTCCAGTCTCCCAGGCAGAAGTCTTTGGGTTATGTTTTGGTTTCATCTTCTACTTGAATCACCGCTTATTCAGACTGGCTGCTTTCCTCATCTTTAGCCCCTTCATAAAAACCTTCAGTTTAGCAGTGACAGGAGGAAAAAAACACCTTGGGATGGTCTTAGCCTACTGCAAGTTTACTATTGCTTTTGAGCCTTTGCTCCTGCTGTTCCATTTCCCTGAAATTCCTTCTTCTAAACTCTTTCATCATTGACTCACCGATGTTCAATAAATATTTGGGTGGTGGTTGTGGTGATGCTGATATATGAAATGCCAAACTACATACTCCCATCCCATGCCAAGATCTGCTATGTCCCTCCCTACCCTTCTGACAGTAGAGAAGTTCTAGTAGGTTAAATGGGTATATGATCCAATAATTGCTATGTTAGGGGCATTTACCATGCATCATGGTGACCAAAGTATCAGTTTTGCAGAGGTGATTAAGAAATAAATTCGTTCTTGGTTTAGGTCTAAAGGTAAGTCAACTAGTTTAAATGGATACAGGGTCAAATATTGTCCTACACAGTGAGATAAAATGGCTTGGCACTTCAAGTCTGACAATTTTAGACTTTGAAACTGTAGATAGGAAGAAGATATGATGCATATAGGCAAGCAGCCAAGTTGATTTTAAAAAGAAAGGCTGGAACCAGATTAAAAGGGCCCTTGAATGACTTGCAAAGAAATTAGGACTTTATTTTTTAGGCATTAGGAACCATTACAAGATATAGAAAAGGGATGACATAAACAGATTTGCATTTTAGATCCTCTCTGGCTATATATGGCATGTATTGGAGAGAGGTGAGACCAGATACGTGCAACCAGTTGGGAAATAACCATAGAGTCTGGGTGGGTGAGGATGTTAAGACCTGAACCAAGTAAAATCTGTGCTGAAGGAGAGGCAGAGATGGATCTGAGACAGTCAACAAAATTTGGTGGGGAATCAAATATGGGAGTAAGGAGAAAGTGCTTTGTGACTGCCAAGTTCCTGGCTTAGGTCACTAAGTGAGGAGTGATGCCTTTAATTAGGCATAAAAGGATACAGGAGGCTGAGTAGTTTTTAGTGGGTGGTTTTGTTAGTGGTGGTGGTGAATGTTTTGAGTTTACTTTGAGATGACTGTATGATTATTTGCCCTAATCAGCTTCACACATTAATATGTAGGTTAGAATGAAAGGTCTCAGTAAAGAAAATTTTCTTACTACCATTCCTCCATCAGTCAATATGTCAGCCAAAAGTGCCTCCTTTATTTTGTTATTATACTTTAAGTTCTGGGGTATATGTGCAGATCATGCAGGTTTGTTACATAGGTATACATGTGCCATGGTGATTTGCCTCATCCATCCCGCTGTCATCTACATTAGGTATTTCTCCTAATGTAATCCTTCCCCAATTCCTGCACCCCCTGCTATCCCTCCACTAGTCCCCCATCCCCGACAGGCCCCAGTGTGTGATGTTCCCCTCCCTATGTCCATGTGTTCTCATGTTCAACACCCACTTATGAGTGAGAACATGCTGTGTTTAGTTTTCTGTTCTTGTGTCAGTTTGCTGAGAATGATGGTTTCTAGCTTCATCCATGTCCCTGCAAAAGACATAAACTCATCCTTTTTATGGCTGCATAGTATTCCATGGTATCTATGTACCACATTTTCTTTATCCAATCTATCATTGATGGGCATTTGGGTTGGTTCCAAGTCTTTGCTATTGTAAACAGTGCTGCAAAAAATATACATGTAAATGTGTCTTTATAATTGAATGTTTTATAATCCTTTGGGTATATACCCAGTAGTGGGATTCTGTGTCAAATGGTATTGCTAGTTTTAGATCCCTGAGGAATTGTCACACTGTCTTCCACAGTGGTTGAACTAATTTACACTCCCACTAACAGTGTAAAAGCATTCCTATTTCTCCACATCCTCTCCAGTATCTGTTGTCTCCCAATTTTTTAATGATGGCTATTCTAACTGGCATGAGATGGTATCTCAATGTGGTTTTGTTTTGCATTTCTCTAACAACCAGTGATAATGGGCTTTTTTTCCTATGTTTGTTGGCTGCTTAAATATATTCTTTTGACAAGTGTCTGTTCATATCCTTCACCCACTTTTTGATGGGGTTGTTTGTTTTCTTGTAAATTTGTTTAAGTTTTTTGTAGATTCTGGTTATTAGCCCTTTGCCATTTGGGTAGATTGCAAGAATTTTTTCCCAGTCTGTTGGTTGCCAGTTCACTCTAATGATAGTGTATTTTGCTGTGCAGAAGCTCTGAAGTTTAATTAGGTCCCATTTGTCTGTTTTGGCTTTTGTTGCCATTGCTTTTGGTGTTTTAGTCATGAAGTCCTTGCCTATGCCTATGTCCTGAAGGGTATTGCCTAGGTTTTCTTCTAGGGTTTTTATGATGTTGGGTCTTATGTTTAAATCTTTAATCCATCTGGAGTTAATTTTTGTATAAGGTGTGAGGAAGGAATCCAGTTTCAGCCTTCTGCGCATGGCTAGCCAGTTTTCCCAACACCATTTATTAAATAGGGAATACTTTCCCCATTGCTTGTTTTTGTCAGGTTTGTGAAAGATTAGATGGTTATAGATATGTGGTGTTACTTCCAAGGCCTCTGTTCTGTTCCATTGGTACATCTCTGTTTTGGTACCAATGCCATGCTGTTTTGATTACTGTAGCCTTGTAGTATAGTTTGAAGTCAGGTAGCATGATGCCTCCAGCTTTGTTCTTTTTGCTTAGAATTGTCTTGGCTATGTGGGCTCTCTTTTGGTTCCATATGAAGTTTAAGGTGATTTTTTTCCAGTAATGTGAAGAAAGTCAATGGTAGCTTGATGGGGATAGCATGAAATCTATAAATTTCTTTGGGCAGTATGGCCATTTTCATGATATTGATTCTTCCTAACCATGAGCATGGGATGTTTTTCCATCTTTTGTGTTCTCTCTTATTTCCTCGAGCAGTGGTTTGTAGTTCTCCTTGAAGAGGTCCTTCACATCCCTTGTTAATTGTATTCCTAGGCATTTTATTCTCTTTGTAGTAATTGTGAATGGGAGTTCACTCATGATTTGGCTCTCTGTTTGTCTGTTATTAGTGTATAGGAATGCTTGTGATTTTTGCATATTGATTTTGTATCCTGAGACTTTGCTGAAATTGCTTATCACCTTAAGGAGATTTTGGGCTGAGACGATGGAGTCTTCTAAATATACCATCATGTTGTCTGCAAATAGAGACAATTTGAATTCCTCTTTTCCTAACTGAATATCCTTTATTTCTTTTTCTTGCCTGATTGCCCTAACTAGAACTCTCAATTCTATGTTGAATAGGAGTGGTGAGAAGGGTATCCTTGTCTTGTGCCAGTTTTTAAAGGGAATGCTTCCAGTTTTTGCCCATTCAGTATGATATTGTCTGTGGGTTTCTTGTAAATAGCTTTTATTATTTTAAGATACATTCCATCAAAACCTAGTTTATTGAGAGTTTTTAGCACAAAGGGCTAAAATTGAATTGAATTTGTCAAAGGCCTTCTCTGCATCTATTGAGATAATCATGTGGTTTTTGTCTTTGGTTCAGTTTATGTGATGGATTACATTTATATATTTGCATATTTTGAACCAGCCTTGCATCCCAAGGATGAAGCTGACTTGATTGTGATGGATAGGCTTTTTAATATGCTGTTGGATTTGGTTTGCCAGTATTTTATTGAAGATTTTCACATCAATGTTCATCATGAATATTGGCCTGAAATTTTCTTTTTTAGTTGTGTCTCTGTCAGGTTTTGGTATCGGGATGATGTTTGTCTCATAAAAATGAGTTAGGGAGGATACCGTCTTTTTGTATTGTTTGGAATCGTTTCAGAAGGAATGGTACCAACTCCTCTTTGTACCTCTGATAGAATTTGGCTGTGAACCTGTCTGGTCCTGGACTTTCTTTGGTTAGTAGGCTATTAACTGCAGCCTCAACTTCAGACCTTGTTATTGGTTTATTCAGGTATTCAGCTTCTTTCTGGCTTAGTCTTGGGAGGATGTAAGTGCCCAGGAATTTATCTATTTCTTCTTCATTTACTGGTTTATGTGCATAGAGGTGTGTGTAATAATCTCTGATGGTAGTTTGTATTTCTGTGGAATCAGTGATATCCCGTTATCATTTTTTATTGCATCTATTCAATTCTTCTCTCTCTTCTTTTTTATTAGTCTGGCTAGCAGTCTGTCTATTTTGTTGATCTTTTTTAAAAAAAAAAACGGCTCCTGGATTTATTGATTTTTTGAAGGGCTTTTTATGTCTCTATCTCCTTCAGTTCTGCTCTGATCTTAGTTATTTCTTGTCTTCTGCTAGCTTTTGAGTTTGTTTGATCTTGATCCTCTAGTTCTTTTAATCATGATGTTAGGGTGTCAATTTTAGATCTTTCCTCACTTCTCATGTGGGTATTTAGTGCTATAAATTTCCCTCTAGACACTGCTCTAAATGTGTCCCAGAGATTCTGGTAGATTATGTCTTCATTCTCATTGGTTTCAAAGAAAATCTTTATTTCTGCCTTCATTTAATTATTATCCAGTTGTCATTCAAGAGCCATTTGTTCAGTTTCCATGAAGTTGTGTGGCTCTAGGTTAGTTTCTTAATCCTGAGTTCCAATCTGATTGCACTGTGGTCTGAGAGACTGTTTGTTATGATTTCCATTCTTTTGCATTTGCTGAGGATTGATTTACTTCCAATTATGTGGTCAGTTTTAGAGTAAGTGTGATGTGGTGCTGAGAAGAAAGCATATTCTGTGGATTTGGGGTGGAGATTTGGTATGTGTTTATTAGGTTTGCTTGGTCCAGATCTGAGTTCGAGTTCTGGATTTCTTTGTTAATTATCTGTCTCATTGATCTCTCTAATACTGACAGTGGAGTGTTAAAGTCTCCCACTATTGTATGGGAATCTAAGTCTCTTTGTAGGTCATTAAGAACTTGCTTTATGTATCTGGGTGCTCCTTTATTTGGTGCATATATATTTAGGATAGTTAGCTCTTCTTGTTGCATTGATCCCTTTACCATTATGTAATGTCCTTCTTTGTCTCTTTTGATCTTTGTTGGTTTAAAGTCCATTTTATCAGAGACTAGGATTGCAACCCCTGCTTTCTTTTGCTCTCCATTTGCTTGGTAAATCTTCCTCTATCCTTTTATTTTGAGATTATGTATATCTTTGCATGTGAGAAGGGTCTCCTGAATACAGCATACCAATGGGTCTTGACTCTATCCAATTTGCCAGTCTGTGTCTTTTATTTGGGGCATTTAGCCCATTTACATTTAAGGTTAATATTGTTATGTGTGCCATTAATTGATGCAGTTTCTTCATAGTGTCAATGGTCTTTACAATTCGATATGCTTTTGCAGTGTTGCTACTAGTTATTTCTTTCCATGTTTAGTGCTTCCTTCAGGAGCTCTTGTAAGGCAGGCCTGGTGGTGATGAAATCTCTCAGCAGTTGCTTGTCTGTAAAGGATTTTGTTTCCCCTTGACTTACGAAGCTTAGTTTAGCTGGATACGAAATTCTAGTTTGAAAATTCTTTTCTTTAAGGACGTTGAATATTGGCCCCCACTTTCTTCTGGCTTGTAGGGTTTCTGCCAAGAGATCTGCTGTAAGTCTGATGGGCTTCCCTCTGTGGGTAACCCGATCTTTCTCTCTGGCTGCCTTTAGCATTGTTTCCCTCATTTCAAACCTGATGAATCTGACAATTATGTGCCTTGGGATTGCTCTTCTTGAGAAATATCTTTGCAGTGTTCTCTGTATTTCCTGAATTCCTGAAGAGTGTTTTTCAACTTGGTTTCATTCTCCCCATCATATTCAGGTACACTGATCAAACATAGATTTGGTCTTTTCAAATAATCCCATATTTCTTGGAGGCTTTGTTCATTTCTTTTCACTCTTTTTCCTCTAATCTTGCCTTCTAGCTTTATTTCATTGAGCTGATCTTCAATCTCTGATATCCTTTCTTGCACTTTATCGATTTGGCTACTGAAACTTGTATATGCTTCACAAAGTTCTCATGATGAGCTTTTCAGCTCCAGCAGGTTGTTTATGTTCTCTGCGCTGGTTATTCTAGTTAGCATTTTGTCTAACCTTTTTTCAAGGTTCTTAGTTTCCTTGCATTGGGTTAGAACATGCTCCTTTAGCTCAGAGAAGTTTGTTTTCATACCCACCTTCTGAAGCCTGCTTCTGTCAATTCGTCAAACTCATTCTCTATCCAGTTTTGTTCCCTTGATGGTGAGGAGTTGTGATTCCTTGGAGGAGAAGAGATGTTCTGGTTTTTGATGATTTCAGCCTTTTTGCGCTGGTTTCTTCCCATCTTCATGGATTTAACTTTGAAGTTTTGACTTTTGGATGGGGCCTCTGAGTGAACGTCCGTTCTGTTGATGCCGAAGCTATTTCTTTCTGTTTTTTAGTTTTCCTTGAAACAGGCTGCACTGCTGCAGGTCTGCTGGAGGTCCACTCCAGACCCTGCTTGCTTGGGAATCACCCACAGGGGCTACATAACAGCAAAGATTGCTGCCTGTTCCTTCTCTGGTAGCTTCATCACAGAAGGGTACCTGCCAGATGTCAGCCAGAGGTCTCCTGTATGTGTGACTCCCAGTCAGAATAAACAGGAGTCAGGGAGCCACTTGAACAGGCAGTCAGTCCCTTATCAGGGTTCAAGTGCTGTGCTGGGAGCTCCATTGGTCCCTTCAGAGCTGCTGGGCAGGGATGTTTAAGTCTGCTGAAGCGGGACCCATATTGTCCCTTTTCCCAGGTGCTCTGTCCCAGGAAGGTGGGGGCTTTATTTATAAGTCCCTGACAGGCTGCTGCCTTTTTGCAGAGATGCCCTGCCCAGCAAGAAGGGAGTCTGGTTACAATCTGCCTGCAGAGTCTTTGCTGAGCTGCCGTGGGCTCCGCCTAGTTGCTGTGTAAACTTCCCAGAGACTTTGTTTACACAGGCCAGTTTAGAACCACCTACCCAAGCCTCAGTAATGGCAGGCGCCCTTTCTCCCACTGAGCTTAAACATCCTCGGTTGAGCTCAGGCTGTGCTAGCTGCGAGAATTTCAAGCCATTGGATCTTACCTTGCTGGTTTTCGTCGGGCTGGGACCGGCCGTGCCAGATCACTTGGCTTCCTGGCTTCAGCCCCCGTTTTTTCAGGGGAATGAGTGGTTCTTTCTCCCTGGTGTTTGAGAAAAAAAATCTGCTGCAGCTACCACAAATGCAGAGTTTTGTGATGGAAACCTGGGGCACTGGTGTTGTAGGCACTGGAGGGAATCTCCTAGTCTGTGGATTTTGAAGACCATGGAAAAAGTGCAGTATCTGAGCCAGAGTGCCAGAATGTCCAGAAAAGTCTCTAATGGCTTCTCTTGGCTAGGAGAGTGAGTTCTCCAGCCCCTTGTGCTTGCTGGGTGAGACTAATGCCCCACCCTGCTTTGGTTTGCCCTCCTTGGGCTACTCCCACTGTCTAACAAGTCCCAATGAGATGAACCTGGTACCTTGGTTGGAAACGTGGAGATCACCTGCCTTCTGGATTGCTCTCCCTGGCAACTGAGGATTGGAGCTGTTCCAATTCGGCCATCTTGGCAGAAGTCAAAGTGCCTCCTTTATGTCTTTCTTTTTTTGAGATGGCATCTCACTCTGTCACCCAGGCTGGAGTGCTGTAGTGGGATCTTGGCTCACTGCAACCTCTGCCTCCTGGGTTTGAGCAATTCTCCTGTCTCAGCCTCTGGAGTAGCTGGGACTACAGGTGCCCACCACCACACCTGGCTAATTTTTTGTATTTTTAGTAGAGATGGGTTTTCACCATGTTAGCCAGGATGGTCTTGATCTGACCTCGTGATCTGCCCACCTCAGTCTCCCAAAGTGCTGGGATTACAGGTGTGAGCCACCGTATCCAGCCTCCTTTATGTCTTATAAAGAGTTAGGTGCAGTGGCTATTAGGAACTTTACATCCCAAATTTTCCAAAATAGTTTTATTTTCAATAGTTTTTTCTTTTTGACAAATGCAATTCATTCAATATTTACTTAATGTGACTAAATTTTTATATCTTGTAAAACTTTTCTTATAAGTTAATAAATCACTAAAAGCTTTAAAGTATGAATCCTGCAAGTAAGGTATTTGTAGTCTAATCCAGAAGAACTACATACTTGTTAGAGAACCATTTAGTGGTAAACTGCAATGTTGTAAGGTTCCTGGGGTATCCAGAAAGAGGCTGTCATTTTGGGTGGGAGCAATTAGAGACAGCAGCACTGAGAAGCTAGAACTGCAGCAAGGCTCTGAAGATAGAACAATAGCTGAAAAATCAGACAGTGAGTAAAGAAAGCAGCATCAGGAAAAACATCTGGTTGGAATGACTTCAGTGTGTTCAAGGGAGATTGAAGACCTTGGCCTCTCTTGATCAACCTTTTGGCTCAGTCACAGAGAGTGACTAAATTCATCTGATGGGTTATATGACTCCTTTTACTACTTTCTTATATCTGTCTTCAATAGGGGATTAACTTTGTGGTGGTTTTTCTAAGGTAGAATGAAAATTTTTAGTTGTGTGGTTTCCAGATTTTTTCATTCCCTGCCTGACATTTTTCAATTTGCATTTCATTCTGAATTTCAGCTTTTCTGACCTTAGTCCTAAAAGCTTTTGATAAATTTTAATGTTCCATAATCACTCTTGTTTCTCCTTTTGGCAACATTCTCATTTGCCTGTGAGGTCCACATGTAGCCTTTTGAGGTAAGGTAATTGAAACTTTTATTAAAATTAACTGTATAATAATAAGATATTCTTAACACATATCCCCAAGAGCTGTAGATGAAATAAACACTTAGTACTGAAAATCTGTGATGTAGTAAGGATATATAATAATGCCTCCTGCACATTCGATAAATGTAGTAGGGATTCAAGAAACATTTTGAATGAATGAATTTTACACAATAACCTATTAAAAAAGAAGACTGCATTTTCTTTGTTAAAAGTACTTGTTATGCAAGTACTTTGTACTGTCAGAGCAAGAAATACAGCAGGAGACTCAGGGCATAATCTGCCAGGCCCGCTGCTTCTGCAAATGATTTCCTCTGGTTTTGCCCTCAGTCATGGCAAACTCTGGCTTCCTAGTGCTCTGAGGTGAGATGAGGGTCAGGGACCTGGTGTGTCAACTCCCTTCTCTCCAGGAGGCCCTAGCTCAGGGATCTGTATGAAATGCATCAAAACATCCATTCAAGTGACTGACATCTACTTCAGCTATTGGTTTGCAAATAGGAGTTCTAAATGCTTTGAAAACTGTTTTTTAAAGTTGGTAAGCATTCCTTTTATAATTTGTCTACACTGTTTTTGACACTGTTAGTGTCTACTAACACTACTGATAACATAAAATGAAAATTCAACTACCCTTACTTTGGATGGTTGATCATAAGTTCAAAATCAGCAAAGACAAATGAATGAGATTTTATTAGCTATGTATATATGTTTACCTATATAGGCTTAAATGTATGTGAATTAAGAATCATAGAAATTTAGCACTGGAAGGAAACATAAAAAAGAATTCTTTCTAAACCCTACATTTTGCAAATGAAGAGATACGTAACTAGTAAATTGTTCTTTTTCTTGCACCCAAGAGACTAGTTCTATGTTTAAACACAATCCATAAATAGCCCTCCTTTACAGATATAATTTGCTATGATTTCACGGCTCTGCTGAGCACATTACATGTTATATAATGCTCTTACTTCTATTAGCTGTGTCTTAGCATCTCCTATAAATCTACAGGCTCTTTGCAGGTAGAGATTATATTTATTTTTACATTCCCTAGAGAACCTGCTCCAGCTCTATCCCCACAGCTGATACTTGATTGAGCATCCAGCATCTGCAGGTGGTCATGAGCCTATACTGAAATCAAGGAACCAGGCATCTGGGTTCCTGTGGCTCTCCTGTGGGCTCAGCAAATTTTCTTCTGCTTCAGAACATCGATAGTTTCTCAGGATTGCCTTGTTTATATTTGGAGTCCTGTTGTCTCTATTCTTCGCCTGATAATTATGACGTTATGCCCCTGTGCTGAGGCCCACCCATCCCATTATTTTCCCCATCCCAACCTCAACTGCCTTAAATTAGGCTGGATTTGCCATTCCCTGATTTGGACACAAATTAGAATTGCTGCCACTTCTCCACCCTCTCACCATTGTGCCCTTCACCTCTGCATGCTGTGTGGTAAATAAGCCAGGCAGCCTGCAGTGATATCACTCTCAGAGCTAAAGCTATTGCTTGCCTTGCACTGTTACATAACATAAACGAGTGCTCAATGATTTGAAAGAATAAATTTGGACATTAATGATTCATTCAACAAATACTTATTGAGTACCTAATATATACCATACCACCATCACCCTGTTCCGTGTGTGGGATATAGCAGGGAATAAAACCAAGTCCCTGACCTTGTGGTTGCATTCTAGTCAGGGAGGTACACAATAAGCAAATGTATGAATAGACATATAGTATAAAGTCACTGCTAAAAAGTAAGTGCTGTGACAAAATGTAAAGCAAGGAAAGGGAATAGAAAATGACAGGAGGGGGTGCTATTTTAGATACGATCAAGAAAGGCCTGGACATAGACACATTTTGGAATCATCTGCAAGTAGATGATATTTAAAGCCATAGGGCAGGTGAGATCATCCGAAGAAAAATGTGTCTAGTAAAGTGATGTGCAAGGACTCCTCCTGGGGTACTCCAACAGTTAGAGGTAGGGAAGTTAGGGAGGGCTCAGGAAGGAAGGAAGATCAAGGAGAAATAGCCGGAGAGGGAGAAGGGCAAGGAGGATAGAGTAGTGCTTTGGAAGCCAAATTGAGAAAGTATTTCAAAAAGCAGGACAATTGACTAAGACCAAGTTTGACCTTTGGATTAGCAATGTGGAAGTTAATGGAGGTAAAGGCAAGAGTAGCTTCACTGAAATGGAGGGGACTCTCATAGGAATCAGCTCAAGACAGAAAGGGAGAAGAAGAAATGGAGAGATGAATGTGCACTGTGTCTTTGAGGTACAGTGCTACAAAAGGAAGCAGAAAATGGGCAGTATCTGCAGACAGCTGTGAGACTAAAAGAGTCTTTCATTTTTTTTTTAAAGATGGGAGAAATTACAGTATTTTTATGTGCAGAGAACAAAGATGCAGGAAATAGGGAAAACTGGTCATATAAAACAGAGAGGGGTTATTGTACAGGCAAGAGGCAGTGAGATTCAGTGTGCACATAGACCACATTCCCTCCTGTAAAAATGTCAAAGATAGGACATTTTGAAAGAAAACAAACTAGGGAAGCACACATTTCATTTTTGGTCTGTTTTGCTTTCTCATCAAGTTGTGGTTAATGACATATAAATGAAATTTTAATGATAATAAGAATATCATTGTGCAGAATTTTAGACAATGGCCCTTCAATGAAGTCACTGGGATTTGCATAAATGATTTTTAGGTTCTAATCCCGAAACAACTTGAAATATCCAGCCCTCAGTGTATGGTAAATAATCTATCACATTATTGCAGCTTCTTTTATGTCTCTGTGGCACTTCTGCTAACGGAGCTTTAGTTCTCTCCAGTAAAACCTCAGAGAAACCCAAATGGGAAAAGTATGACCCTATAAACAGAAAAAATAACCTTTCTATTTGGATTTTTCTCTTTATAGTTCCTCAATTCTGAATTCCCAGGCACAAATATAGGTAGAAACTGACCAAAAGTCCAATCTACTTCTTAGAAAAATATGTATTCCATAGGATGCAAAATTTAGGTAAGATAAATAAAAACAAGATTTTCAGAACATCAGAGCTATAAAGAAAGATCACTCTCAGTGAGTATGAAACCTTGGTTAAGACAGCAATGATTGATGCCTTTTAATGTAAAACTAGAGATTTTTAAAGACATTAAAGATCACCTATTACAACCACTTCATTTTACAGTGCCCAAATGGTTAAATAACTGATGCAAAGATGCATAGGTGATTAATGGCTATGGTGGGTGGATTTTTAAATTAATTTAAAAAACTAAAATACTAATAATAATAACATTTGTTGAGTGTTTCCATATACTAGGCACTGTGCTGACCACATTAGAATTATACCCTCATCTAAAATTTACAGCAACTATATGGTGGAAAACAGGAGATCTCTTCATCAGCTGCCACTGAATTGACTTACTAACTTCACTACTTGTCTCCATTTTCTTCTCTGTAACACACACTGACTGATGCTGGTACTATGTTAAATGCTTGAGGCTGGTAAATTTATTTGAAAATTTCTTTTCACTTATCCAATCTGCGGTCTGTAGTCATAATCTACTTTGGCATCAGTATCACCTGGGAACTTGTTAAAAATGCAGATTCTCAAACCCCAGCCAGACTTACTGGATCAAAAACTGGGGGTGGGGTTTAACAATTTATGTTTTAAAGCTCTCCATTCAGGTGATTCTGATACATGCCAAAATAGAACACCGCTTTAAAGGCTAATACAGGGGCCAAGCAGAAGCTCCTGGAGCTTCTCCCTCATGCTACCAAACGAGTAAACCAAAAGCAATACTGCATCCTTGAAGAAACATAGAGATCATTGCCACCACTGAAAACTTAGAAGCTGTGTACCTAGAAGCTATGTTTGTTTGGAGAAGTGATTCCTTTCATATTAAGATTTAACATACAAGTTTCACTGGATTTTCATGAATGGCAATGGATTATTAAAACTCAACCAATGGTTATTTCAGTTAAGCTGCTGTTTTTCAGCTGTGGCGTTTTTTATTGAAACAAACTGACACCTCTCTTGGCATCTAACATGTAGTCATTAAATGAGCCCATTTTCCCACTATTCCAAAGAACAATCTTGTTTGAGGCTTATGTCGGCTGTTTGGCTCTGTGCCAAAATTAGGCCCACAAGGACCTTAACTGTCCTACTATCTCATAGAGCACTGAATTAGTACACTAAATCTATAACATCATCATACTGCTAAGATCTGCATAGTAGGGAGTAACAGATACCCAAGAAACCTTTAAGGCACATGCGTGGCAGTAGCTGGAGGAGAAAATCCATTAACATTTAGGTGACTACCATCTCAGTGAAGTTTCTAGAATCAGGCTGTCTGCATCATATTGGGTTATTCTGTCCAGAGGCAAACATTGTGCACCTTTGTGCCCCTACGACTGAGAAAGAGGCACAATGTTTAGTAGGTGTCTTTGGGTTTTTGAGGCAACATACACTACATTTGGTTGTTCTGCTCTGACTCATTTAGTCACTAACTAAAAATATTTCCAGTCTTGAATGGAGTCCAGAGCAAAAAGAAATCCGTGGTTGGTCAGACTTTAGTTATGAGGCTCTGCAATTTCAGCTTTTCTAAACTAGTGGATCATAGGTTCTTTAAGTGCCTATGGCAGATAAGGAATCTAAATGGAGCCTGCTCCTGCAGCAAGTTTGACTAAGGGAATCACAGTGTGAGCTCGTAGGATTTTGGAACAAGTCTATGACCCCTTTATCAAGTGGCTGTTTTCCTTCTGAAAACAGTTTGTGGCATGCTGGCAGGTCCTGATAGTGTGAATATCTGACCATAGGTTTACAAACGACCTAAGCTTTCCAATATCAATTGATTGCTTGGATCTAGCTCATCATAAAGTTAAATGTGTCTGGAGATGCTTCATCACCAAAAAAAAAGTGCTATATATTACATTGGGCCTGAGCAAAACCCAAAGGCAGTGGTAAGACATTAATAGGGCTTATTAATAGGGCTTCTTCCACACCCATGGGTAGAAGGCTACTTATCGCCTTTTCTCCCTCAATTTGAACACATGGCCCCTCAGGGAATTCCCTACATCATAGTGTCTGTGGAGGAGAAAAATTTGGTTCAGCCCAAAATGGCACCAGGCATTCATGGGTGATATGAGAGGGGCAGTGGAGAAGGGAAATCTTCCCACTAGATTAAACTTCAAGTTGTACTTCTCAGGGTGAACTTTACCTAAGAAAAAATACTTTGCTTGAGGAAATTGCTCTCAGATTCTCATTTTTAACTACTATACCATTGGAATCATAAGACACAAGTAACACATTTGTATTGGTAGGTAATCTACTAAGTTCAATTGAAAAATTGACCCAGCTTGAAAGTATACTCCACTCTGAGAATTTATAGCATGGCAAACGTGTACATTCTTTAATCAAACACCATCTGTATTAATAAGCTACACCACAATTATGTTGTCTAGCAAACCACCCAAAACAGTAGTGTAGGGCAATAAGTGTTTCTGGCTGACACATCTAAAAGTCAATTGAGGTTTGGCTGACCTAGCCTGGCTTTGGGAGGGCTTGGCACCAAATGTCTCTCATCCTCCTTGGACTAGATGCTACACAAGACATGCTCTTCTCATGGTGAAAGGCAGCAGTTCAAGAGAGCAAGCCCAGTTATGCAAGCTCAGTTCAAGCCCCTGTTCAGGTCATGGTCACTAGCATCGTTAGCCAAAGCAAGGCATATGGGCAAGACTAAATTCAAGGGGTTAGGGAATATACTTTTCTCATCAAGGAGGGGAAAAAAGGTGAATATTTGCTGAACAGTGGTCTAATCTACCATACCATCTGAATTTAAAGCTGGAATTTTTGTTTTCACAAAAGTATTATTCAGTATGTTAACAAAGGGTTACACTGGTGCAAATAGTTGATTCAGCACAATTTAACAAATATTCATTGAATGTTTTTTATTTGTTGGAAACTGTGTTAATTATTCAAGATTTAGGGATGGATAAGACATAGTTCCTGCCTTCAAGGATCTCAGAGACAGAACTGTAAACAAAACAAAATTTGATGTGATGAATGAAACAAAAGCCTTTACAACCCTCTAAGATTGGTGGTATTGCCATTTTACACAGAAGAAACTGATACTCAGAAAGATTAAATGATTTGTCCAATATCATATGACATAGAAAACTGAAATTCAACTTTCAGTTCAAATTTGGGAGTGGGAACTAAAACCTTAAACTCTTCCTGTCATTCCACATAACCTTCCCCAGACAGTGAGCACAGCGGTGATCTAGTCTAATACCTCACTTGATACTGGGCTCTTTGTATCAGTAAGGTGTCATTATGCCAATATCTTGGTGAATTGACCACAGGATAACAGATGTAGAATGAATTACATGTGTTTTTTCCTGCTCCATAATTTTACTCTTTTTACTTCAGTTAGAGTTACTTAGATTGCCTATCAAACTAATCTTGATAATAATATTAAGTAGTAAGTCAGATTTGTATACCTCTTTTGGGGAAGAGAGATCTGAGATGCTGGAGGATACTTTAGTCAGGCTGCATATTTTTAAAATATGTGAGTCACAGGCAATAGCTCTTTAGTGGATAGAACTTTTGTTAATATAAACGATTTTGAAGACAAAGGTATAAATTGAATAGACCATTGTGTCCTTCATTTCTGAGAAGTAAAATGTCTGTGGTCAGTAATCAGGTATCCTGAGGACTAGTGTGTATGTATAATTATGACTTTCAGCTCTATTAGCCACTGCGAAGCTATTACTGTAATGTTTTAATATTTTATTAGTGTGTATTAAACAATTGCAATATAAAATGGCTCTTCATATTTGTTCAGAAGAATTTTCATGAGTTTGAATAATATTCACCATAACCCTATTAAGGCAAATTATAGGTACCATATTATTGTTTTCATGTTAAGAAAGATAAACTGGAGAGAGAAAGAACATATGCACTAGCCTGGATAGTAGACTTTGGTTCTTAAAACAAAACTTTTAGGGAAATATTAAGGGCATAAAAATAAACTCAGCCTCTAAGGCTTAATTTTGTGTGGCCTGTCAGAAAGGGACTGAATCATCACACTTAATGCTGGGGCAAAAACCCAGCATAATTATGAATATTAGAAAGGGTTCAGAAGCTTGGTGAATCACAATATTTCTGTGCCATCATTTTATACTGAAGGATATTTATGTTCCATTTATTTTTCGCAGTGAGTTTCATGTTGGTTGTTTGAGGTTGATTTCAGTATGCTCCAGTTATGGTTAGGGTAATAGTAAATAGCATTGTTTTGTTTCTTCAGTTCTCTCTCCTTTCGCAACTCCCAAGCTTGTCAGTACTTCAAGGATCGCTTCCATGACGCTCAGTATTGAAAGTGTGTCTCAGTATTGAGACTTTCTTTCTCAAACAAACCCAGTCAAGGCTGCATACTTTACTTCCCTTTCCTGTTGCCTGAGCACTGGAACTGGGCTGGACTGGGACCATTCTTCAGGTAGCTTGCAATATTAAATGTGTTAGAAAATACCTTCAATAGACCTCCGATGGAACAAGAAAAATATGTACATCATTCCTAACTTCAGATCTAGATACTCAGAGAATAACTGCCTTATTTACAGTGGGCAAGTACCCTTAGAGAGCTTTAGGGGCTTTTCCCACTGGTGTGCTTCTGATGCAGAAACAGATTCTCAGGGGTTTATCTTCTGAAAGGGAATTTGTTTACAAAAAAGGGAGGTGAGGAAATGGCATTAGAATGACTTGTCTATGAACCTATATGAGCAGACCACTGGCATAAGAAACTAGATCTATTGGGAACTGATATACGTTCTTTTTAATTTTTTTGTCTTATTTCTGAAGTGGATGGAAAAACTTTTTGGCCCTCTTACTTTGGATCAGAAGGTAAACATCTTCTCATCATGGTATGGATTGTTTGGAAACAAGTCCATTAAAGAGACCAATTTGATGTGGAAATGCTCAGCCTATTTTCATGCCAGTAATGGATCCTACTTCATGGCTGTGTTTAAAAATTTCCTTAGGCTGCTTGAAAGGGCTGGAATTTATCAATTTAAGCATTTCCATGACATCAGTTTTACATTTCTCCATCTGAATTTCACAGTTGCTTTTAGTTAGAAGGTAATTTGTCTGAATATTTAAAAAAGCTTAAAATAGCAAAAGTTTTCAAGAGCATTTTCTTTTTTTTTTTTTTTTTTTGGTAAAACTAAGCTGCTTCAATTGTCAATTGCCAAATGACCTATTCTAATTAAATTATTATTTTCTTAATTATTTCCATGGCTTGCAGGATTATGATTAAAAAAAAAAATTAAGTCCTACAGAAAACTCATGTAACTTGCACTGAAATTTTTTTCAGATAAGTTCCTTTTTTCTTTGAAAATCCTTTCATGTTTCTCTCCCATAGAGATTGAATTACTTGTATATCCTTTTAAAGATAGACTGTTCAATTTTTTTCAGTTTGTTGATTCAGTCATCACTTCTATTATAAATATGATTCAATTAAATTTATTATTATTTTTTTTATTGTTTCCTCTCTTTATTTTAGGGAACTGAATCAATATGCTAATTAATTTCTATTCTGTGAGGGAGACTTATTGTTCCTATGATAAAGGTTCTTATTTATTTGGACTCCTCTAGACATAATTTAATTGTTTTTTGATGGTTGAACTTTTTTCCTTTGGGTAAGCACCTATTCTGTGCCTTTCCCTTTCTGTATTTTTCTTTATTCATGATTCAGATGGTATTGCTCTTCTATCTTAAGGAGAATTCAAACATTGCAAAGTGAGATTCAGGTTTTTAGGTCTTAAAATAGGGAAAGCAAAAATGATTATTAGATGAAGTAAATGCAAATAAAAATGAGAAGCTGAGATGGATGGAACTGATTTTATTTCTAAGTGACTTCAGAATGCCAATATCCCCTCTGATTTTGGATCCTACATTTGTTTATTGGTTCTGTTGTCTCACTGGTCCATTGGCCAGGTTTGTTTTCTTCTGAGGGAGAACAGTAGCTGGAAACAAATGGAATCTAGTTTACATCTTTAAGAAAAGATTTTGCCCTGCTCACTTTAGATTCTTCCCCTAAGTTGTTCAAAGTCTATTGATATGATGAAGGAAAGGCATTCAAGTTCTTTATCATTAATAAATTAATCAACACACATTACTACCCACTATGCCAGATACTCTGGATATACAAAGATACATACAAATAACAGCTTCTGTTTATTGAGCAAACCCATTTCTAGGAACTTTATTCATATCTTCTTTCTAATATTCATAACCATCTTTCAAGGGAAGCATTGTTATCCACATTTTACAGTGGGTAAACTGGTATTCAGAGAGATGAAGTGACTTACTCAAAGTCACACAACTAGTAAATAGCTGAAGTGAGATTTTTAACTCAGGTGTGATTCCAAACTCATTTTCTTTTCACAGATCCTGGCTCATTTACTTTTCCATTTATGAATAGAACTTGATCTCTGCCTTTAGAAGATTACATGTACACAAAAAAATCACATATTGGATGATTCCATTTATATGAAATGTCCAGAATATGTAAATCTGTAAAGACAGAAAGTAGTGTAAGGGCTGCCTAGGTCTGGGAGTAGGGGAGTAAAAAGAGACTGCTAATGGGTATAGGATTTCCTTTTGAGGTGGAAAAAATGTTGTAAAATTGTTTGTGCTGATGGTTTTACAGTTTTGTGGATATATGATAAATCATTTAATTGCATCGTTTAAATGAGTGAATTCTATGGGATTGTATCTCAATAAAGCTGTGTGCGTATTTTTTCCCCAAGGCTAACGGTGTAATGAGGAGAATAGATCTATGAACAGCTAACATTTCCAGGCAACATAAAAACAAATATGAGCAATGTACTCTGGAAACTCAGCGGAAGGTGTAGTTGTTAAGTCCAGGGAACTGGGAGATAGCTTTACGGAGCAAATGGCTTTTGTGCTGAATCTAAAAGCAAAATTAGAATGTTGGTAGGCAGAGAAGAGTGGAAACTGAGAAGTCAGCATGGGCACAGTCACAGGTCCATGAGAGGACTGGGTTTTTCTGGAAGAATGGCAAGTGATCCAGCTGGAAGGCAATGAAAGGTGAGTGAGGAACACAGAGGGAAATGAGGTTGGAAAGCATCTGACTGGAGTGGTATCTTGAATGCCATGCTAAGGAGCTAAACTTCATTCTGTATCATATGAGGAATCTTTTTCACAGGTGGGAGAGAGGTTTTATTTTTGTTTGTTTGTTTTAATCGAGACAGGGTCTTGCTCTGTCACCCAGGCTGGAGGGCGGTGGTATGATCATAGCTTACTGTAGCCTTGAACTTCTGGGCTCAAAGGATCTTCCCATTTCAGCCTCCCAACTACCTGGGACTACAGGAACATGCCACCCAGCCCAGCTAATTTTTTTAAAATTTTTTTGTAGAGACAGGAACTCACTTTGTTGCTCAGGCTGGTCTCAAACTCCTAGTGATCCTCCTGCCTCAGCCTCTTGAAGTGCCAGGATTACAGGCCTGAGCCACTGTCACTGACTGAGAAAGAGTATATTTTAAAACTGCACCTGAGTTTCTGTTTTACTACATCAGAGATCTATTTTCAGCAAACCAATGTCATTAAATAAATGTTGCAAACTTGAGTTTTCCTTATTTTGTTTTAATGTGCTTGTAGTATATATTTGTAAATTTCTTTGGGTTTCATAGTTGTGTGTTTAAAAGGTAAGGAGTTTTATATATAGTTTATGCTTTCACTGAAGTAAAATAGTATGAATATAGATTTTTTAAAAAACTTCCCTTTAAAGTGAGTTCATAATTTGCTTAAATGAGAAATATTTATCTAGGAAATAGGATATTTATCAGTGTCTCTTCCAAACTTGACCTGGTGAGCCCCATTCTGTAGTGAGGGCACTCTAGGTTTCTTATTCTGCCGATCCGAGAAGCTGTACCAAAAAATCTCAGCACCAATGCACATTAGAGTTTTTATATAACAATTAAATAAGGATTTTATCATTTGTTAATATAGACATAGAAGTAGGAAAATATGACCTATTAAGAAATGGAAGTTTAAATAGTTGAACGTTGTAAAGCAATCACTGGGCATGATCTTCTTGTAGGATAGAATCTTTGCTGTGGGTTTCATTTGATAGTTTAAAACGTTCTTTACAGAAATGTTGCTCTGGTTACTGCTATAGGTAGTATAGAGAATAATGGCCACAACATCCGGCAGCTTTTCCTCCATGTCCACTCACTTAATTCAACTTTTTTTTTTTTGAGACAGAATCTCACTCTATCACTTAGGCTGGAGTGCAGTGGTTCGATCTCGGCCCACTGCCACCTCCACCTTCCAGGTTCAAGCAATTCTCTTTTCTCAGCCTCCTGAGTGGCAGGATTATAGGCGCATGCCACCATGCCCAGCTAATTTTTGTGTTTTGGATAGAGACGAGGTTCTACCATATTGGTCAGACTGATCTTGAACTCCTGACCTCAGGTGATCCACCTGCCTTGGCCTCCCAAAGTGCTGGGATTATAGGCATGAGCCACTGAGCTCAGCCGATTTAATATTTTAACAGACTTATTTGACAGAAACAAATTGGAGGTGTTGACTGACCATTTAACCCATCCTCTCTCCCCACCGAAAAAACCACAAGAGCTTTATTATATTTTAGCTAACAGACATTGGACAGTAGTACTCTTTTTTTTCTTATTCCTTTTTCTCAAAGAGATAACAGTTGACATCCTTGAATACAAGCTCAGAGTTCATTTTCTGGTAAAAAAAGAGGTAGGAACTTTGAAAGTGGAAATTTAAAAAAACTTGCCTTTTTTTTTTTTTCATTTCCTTCTATATTTTAACTTTACAAACTGTAGTATCATGATGCCTTTCAAAGGGTGCAAAAAGCAGGGTTAGCATATTTGGTCAAATGAGACCTCATTGAATTTTTTAATTTCTAGAAAACTGTATTTAAAAAATTTTTTTAATTTAAATTGAAATATTTTTTTAAAATTCAAGTGTTATATGTCCCCATTATCAACATTTAAATTAAAAGATCATTATGAATTTAATAAAGAAGGAAGCAAAAAGAAAGTGGACAGACATTTTATAATTACTTCAGTTTTTTTTTTAATTAAGCTTGTTATCTGTACTCATTCCAATTGTTTTGACATATTTGACTTACTTTTTGTTACTCTTTACCTCCTTCATTGTCTTTCCCCCTTTCTCTCCTTTATTCCTCTTCTCTATTTACCATTTTCTCTTTTATTGCCTACTCTCTATTCCCTTTTCTCCCTTCTTCTCTTAATGAACCATACATGGGACTAAAGAACAACTTATAGAATTAATGAATATTGAGGATGATTTAATGTGATTTGTTATTCATTTAAATTGTGATCAATTAAACTTTTAATTTTTTTTATGAGGATGATGGAGTTGAGTATGAGGGGTGGTGGATTCAGGTGTGTATAGTATGTGCATGCACTTACTCTAATCTGTTTTATCCAAGAAAATAAAGTTTGAAGTTATTACTACTGTACCTGTACCCTTATCTTTCCTTTTTTAATTTTTTTTTCTGTTGCCTCCCTCTCAGTTTTGATCCTGGCATGTAGTGCTAATCTGTAGTTGAGATTATATGAACTTAGTGTAGATTCTACTTGAATATTTATACTGATTATTGTCTCTGACTCCAATTTTAAAAGCAAAATTAACATGCATGATTCGGCCTATCTGCTCCTGTCATTGGTTAAATAATCAGGAATTGAAAGAAATGTGTGTGAGCACTCCTTTCTAAGATTTCAGCAACACTTTGTGAAGCAGAAGCAGAGGCTCTTCAATCTCTTGGTATGATAATAACCTTCTCTCTTATCCATTTTGTATTGCTATAAAGGAGTACCTCAGGTTGGGTAATATATAAAGAAAAGAGGCTTATTTGGCTCACAGTTCTGCAGGCTGTATAAGAAGGTTGGCACCAGTGTCTGTTTCTGGAAAGGAACCTCAAGAAGCTTTCACTTAAGGCAGAAAGTGAAGGGGAGCAAGTATCACATAGCGAGAGGAGGAAAGCAAAAGAAAGGAAGAAGTGCCAACCTCTTTTTAAAAATCAGTTCTCCCATGAACTAACAGAGTGACAACTCACAAATTACCAAGAGAATAACACCAAGTCATTCATAAGGGATCTGCCCCTAGGACCCAAATGCCTCCTACCAGGCCCCACCTCCACCACTGGGGATCAAATTTTGACATTTGGAACGAACAAATATTTAGGCAATATCACTTTCCTTTTCCTTCCAGGACTCATAGTTTGAGCTGCTCCTCTCTTTTTGATCATTTGAAACCTCAAATTGTTTTACCAACACATTCATATTAATACTCTTGCCCATAAAGGAAGTAGAATTATTATTTCTGCTTGTTGAGACTAAACAACAGGTAGTGAAACCATTCTTGTGGTCACTGAGCAAATCAAGCCAAGAATGGCCCTAAGCTGCACTCTAGGACTTCTGACCACTAACTGTCCAAAGGAGGAAAAAGGAGTATGTGTATTCATCTTCTAGTGAATTCTCTGAGTGAAATTTTCTAACACTTTTGCTCATGCTAGTCACTTACAATCACAAATGCTAGACTATGTCTGAGACTTTTCCAGGGGCATTTATTCTGGAAAAGGGAGCTAGATTTTGTTATAAAAAATGCAATGAAAAGCATTATAGATAGAGGAACTGATTGAAAATAACTAATCATTTTACTAATGGATAAGTTGAAGTGATTAAAGACACAAGATCCCACAATAGACTGTCAAGCTTGAGGAGCAAGGAGAGCCAGTCCACGTCTCAAAACTGAAGAACTTGGAGTCCAATGTTTGAGGACAGGAAGCATCCTGCATAGGGGAAAGATGCAGGCTGGGAGGCTAGGCCAGTCTCGCCTTTTCACGTTTTTCTTCCTGCTTTATATTCACTGGCAGCTGATTAGATTGTGCCCACCAGATTAAGGGCGGGTCTGTCTTCCCCAGCCCGCTGACTCAAATGTTAATCTCCTTTGGCAACACCCTCACAGACACACCCAGGATCAATACTTTGCATACTTCAATTTAGTCAAGTTGGCTCTCAGTATTAACTATCACATATGGCAAACTTACTATTGTAAAAGAAAGTAAAACTTTATTTATCTCCCACGATCAGACTCAAAGATTCAGGGCCCATGCCTAGAAAATTAAAATGCTGTGATTTTCTGGTTCAACCAGAATATCTCCACACCACCTATCTTACTTAAGTAAACTTGGTGATTTTTTGGGGATTAAAATCTTGTGGAATCTAATTTTTTAGGAAAAGAGTAACAGTTTTGAGGACAATACTGATTACTAGTTTCTGATTCTCACCCTAGTGCCCCTCCTTCAAAATTCCTTGGTTACATTTGTTTTGTTTTTTCTCTTCCTGCCTTCTATAAACTGACTTACTCTCATGTACACTCAGTCTAAAACTCCAAAAAGGGGAGCTCAGTTTGAGCTAGGTGCCCCCCTTTGTTTCAGTTTGTTTAATTTAATGGAGAAGGGGTACTTTGATGGTTAATACTGAGTGTCAACTTGATTGGATTGAAGGATGCAAAGTATTGTTCCTGCATGTGTATGTGACAGTGTTGCCCAAGGAGATTAACAATTGAGTCAGGGAACTAGGAGAGGCAGACCCACCCTCAACTGGGTGGGCACCATCTAGCCAGCTGCCAGTGAGGCTAGGATAAAAGCAGCAGAAGATTGTGGAAGGCCTAGACTGGTTTAGTCTTCTGGCCTTCATCTTCCTCCTGTGCTGGTTGCTTCCCACCCTCAAACATCAGATTCCAAGTTCTTCAGCTCTGAGACTCTTGGGCCTTCTACCACAGACTGAAGGCTACACTGTTGGCTTCCCTACTTTTGAGATTTTGGGACTCAGATTGGCTTCCTTGCTCCTCAGCTTGCAGATGGCCTATTGTGGGACCTCACCTTGTGATCATGTGTGTCAATACTCCTTAATAAACTCATATATATATATACTCCATATATGTATGTATGTGTGTGTGTGTGTGTGTGTGTGTGTATATATATATATATATATATATTTATTTATTTATTTATTTAGAGAACCCTGTATTAGTCCAGGTTCTCCATAGAGACAGAACCTATATGTATATATCCTATTAGTTCTGTCTCTCTAGAGAACTCTGGCTAATACAGATACTATGATACAATAGAGCCACAGGGGTTGAGAGTGAGAGATTACAAAAAAGGGGTGTGGACTCTGCAGATACTCTAAAACGTGTCTACTTCAGGATTGTAGTTTCTCAATATTCTACTAATTAAAGTTAGAGACAGGGTATTGGTCATTTATAAAAAGAATCTATCTAAATTTAGAAGAGTCATAATAATTTAGGGGCTATGGGAACTGGAATTCGAGCTAGGTGAGAGCTGTGTGCTCAAGTATGTTCTGCAGCTGTAGACACAAACAGGAACCTTAAACTGCCAATGTAAAGACTGAATAGTCCTACTTCTGACTATGTGACTAAGAAATTTCCAGAATTGATGAAAGCCATGAATCCTCAGATTGAGGAGACAATGAATCCCATGCTAAAAAATATACCAGACAACATTATAGCGAGACTACAGAACACAAAAAATAAAGATGTTAAAAGCAACTGGAGGAAAAAATTAAAATAGATAAATCAACGTTAAAAATTAACTTAAAGATGTGTGTGTCTGGAAATTTTACTGTGAATTGAGTTTTTTAAAAAGATATGGGGAGTTTGAGACAAGCCTAGGCAACATGATGAAACCCTGTCTCTGCAAAAAATGTAAAAATTAGCTGGATGTGGTGCCCTGTGCCTGCAGTCCTGCCTTTTCAGGAGCCTGAGGCAGGAGGATGTCTTGAGCCCTGGAGGTTGAGTATGCAATGAGCTGAGATCGTACCACTGCACTACAGTCTGGGCCACAGAGTAAGACTTNATATATATATATATATATATATGGGGCATTTTAGTTTAGCTAATTCTTCTTGCGTGAACTTTGGTTGTTTGTGTCTTCCAAAGAATTTGTTCATTTAATCTAAGTTGAAGTATTTAATGGCATAAAATTGTTCCTAATTTTCCTTTTAATGACTATAGAATCTGTAGTAATATGTCCTCTCTCACTCCTGATATTGGCAATTTATGTGTTTTCCCTTCTTTAACTGGTTAGCTGGAGTTTATTAATTTTATTGACTTTTTCCCCCCAAAGAACTGGGGTTTTTAGTTTGTTTCTTTGGTTTTTCTTTACTGATTTTTTGTGTTCTGTTTCATTGATTTCTATTTTTATTTTAATTCCTTTTTATGCTTATTTTGGGCTTTTCTCTTCGTTTTCTATTAATAATTTCTTAAAATGCAAACTTAAATCATTCATTTAAAACCCTTCTGCTTTCTAAATACAAGCATCTTATGCTATAAGCTCTTAAACCTCTGATGCCCCTATGGCGCCTTAGCTAGATCCAACAGATTTTAATATATTGTGCTGTTAAATCAAGTTTAGCCTAAAGCTGTCTCCTTACACATTTTAGGTTTGTTCTAAAGGTTTCTCTGTTCATTGTGAACTATAACAGTGGAGGTATAACAGACCATAGCCTACACTTGTGCCAATTACTGAGTTTTAGCCAACCAAAGGTAGCCAAATGTTTGAACCATGTTCAAATAAGGCAAAACACCAAGCTGTAGCCAATCAGAGTCTTTGTTTTCATTCAACTCAATTTCTAATTTCATTCATGATTTGTTCTTTGACCCATGGGGATATTTGGAAGTGTTGTGTATAGCTTCCAAATATTTGGAGATTTTTCTAAATGCATTTTTGTTATTGATTTTTAAATTTAATTTCACTGTAGC
The DNA here is from genome assembly GCF_001604975.1 of Cebus imitator. Taxonomy (NCBI): domain Eukaryota; kingdom Metazoa; phylum Chordata; class Mammalia; order Primates; family Cebidae; genus Cebus; species Cebus imitator. The sequence goes on along the minus strand of NW_016107411.1, from coordinate 181,991 downwards.
CAGAGAATATATCTATTATTTAAATCCTTTTAAATGTATGGCCTTGCAGGTTAAATTGTGTTCCCTCAAAATATATGTTTAAGTCCTAACCCCTGGTACCTGTCAGTGTGACCTTACCTGGAAATAAGGTTTTTGCAGATGCAGAAGTAGTCAAGTTAAGATGAGGTCATACTGGATTATGGTGGACCCTAATCCAATGACTGTTGTTCTTATGAAAAGAGAGAAATTTGGACACAGACACATACAGCAAGAATGCCATGTGTTGGCAGTGGCAGAGATTGCAGTGATGCATCTGCAAACCAATTAACACCAAGAATTGCTGGTAACCACCAAAAGCAAGGAGAGAGGGCATGAAAGAGATTTTCCCTCAGGGTCTCCGGAAGGAAACAGCCTTGCCAATAGCTTGATTTTAGGCTTCTAGCCTCCAGAACTAGAAGATAAATTTATGTTGTTTTAAGTCACCTAGTTTATGGTATTTTGTTATTGTGGCCCTAGAAAATGAATATACCTGGTAAATGTTCCATGTGCATTTGTTAAAAAAAAATGTGTGGAGATGTTCCTCCTTAACTTATGATAGGGTTACATCCCATTAGATCTGTTGTAAGTAAAACATATATTAAGTTGAAAACATATTTAATTCACCTAACCTACCTTAAATGCACTCAGAACACTTACATTTGGCTACAGTTGGGAAAATCATCTGGCAACACGGTACACTGTAGAGTATTGACTGTTTACTCTTGTGATCTTGTGACTGATTGGGAGCTTCAGCTTGCTGGTGCTGCCCGGTATTGAAAGAGTATAGTACCACATATCACTAGCCTGAGAAAAGATAAAAATTCAAAATTCGAAGTAGGGTTTCTACTGAGTGTATATTGCTTTTGCTCCATCTTAAAGTTGAAAAATTGTAATTCAAGTCATTGTAAGGGACCATCTATATTCTGTGAATGTTGGATGGAGTGTTCTAAAAGATTAGTTAGGTCAGGTTTGTTGATAGTGCTATTTGAGTCTTCTATATATTTCATGATTTTTCATCCACTTTCAATTATTGAGAGAAGGGTGTTGAAATCTTCAGCTTTCACAGTGGGTTTATTTATTTCTTTTTCCAGTATTATCAGTTTTTGCATCATTTATTTTGAAGCTCTTTGTTAATAGGTGCAAAAACATTTAGAATTGTCATGTCCTTTTAATGGATTGCTTCCTTTGTCATTAAAAAAATGACCCTCTTTATTCTAGCTAATTCTTTCCTTTGAAATGCACTTTATCTGATATTAATACAATGATTCCAGATTTCTTTTAGTAAGTGTTAGCATGGAAGATCTTTTTTCATTCTTTCACTTTTAACCTATCTGCTTTTTAATTTTAAAGTGGGTTTTATAGACAGCATGTGGTTATTTTTTGATGTTATCCAATCTGACAATCTCTGCTTTTTATTTGGTGTGTTTAGATCAATTACATTTAATATTATTAGTGACTGCTGAGTTTAAATCTATGCCTTTTGCCAGGTGTGGTGGTTTATGCCTGTAATCTCAGCACTTTGGGAAGCTGAGGCAGAAGGATAACTTGAGGCCCGGAGTTTGAGACCAGCTGGGGCAACATAGCAAGACATCCTCTCTACAAAAATAATTCAATAAATAAATAAATACCTCTATGCTGTTTCTATTTATATCTTATTAATGATCATACTAAATGACACATTTTGGAAACTTGACAATTACCACAAGAAATTCAGAAAAACAACATGTCTTTAAATTATTATTATTATTATTTTGAGACACAGTCTCACTGTCACCCAGACTAGAGTGCGATGGCACTACAACCCCTGCCTCCCAGGCTCAAGTGATTCTTCTGCCTCAGTCTCCCAAGTAACTGGGATTACAGGTGCACGCCACTACTGCCTGGCTAATTTTTATATTTTTAGTAGCTACAGGATTTCCCCATGTTGTTCAGGCTGGTCTCGAACTCCTGACCTCAAATGATCTATCTGCCTCGGCTCTCAAAGTGCTGGGATTATAGGTGTGAACCATTGTGCCTGGTCTTAAATTAATTTCTTAAATATAATTTTGACTGTGTATGCTTTTACTCTGATTCTTCATAAGATAAACAGTTTCACAATTCATTATAAGAGTAGTAATATACATTTTTAGGATTTTTGTCAAATTTGGGAAAACCTTGGCCAAATCAGTTTCATGTATGATTTGTAAGATTTGGAAGAATTTTCTAAAGGACTAGCCTCTAGTTCCAAACATTTCACATTGTTTTTCTTTCCTACTTGTATATTTCCAGTGCCAAGTGCAATGTTCATATCACTGTATGTCTCTGGCCACACATTATTTTGTCACAATTCTGAGTGAATTGGTGTGGTGAGTATTATGAACATTTCTCCTATATCAGTGCAGCTAGCAATAACTTAACTATACATGGAAGTGACCATGAACTACATAAAAATATCCCACTAAATCCAAACTAAATGAGTCCCCAATTCAACATCCCCTTAGAAGAACTCAAAAACCTGTTATACCAAATGTTCCTAGGAAAGTGTAATGGAGAGAAGTTGAAATCGTCTTAACGGTTGCATTTAAAGTATTCTACTTCTTCAAACTTTATAAAAACATTTGATTTGTAAATATATTATTAAGACACTAGAAACAGCCTATGCAAGTAAAAGATAAAGGTTAAGCTTCATTAGCTTCATGGTAAATCTACTCAAGGGACGACTGTTGTAGGAGCAAGTCTGAAATTCTTAGTAAGTCCTAGAAGAAACATTTAGCACAGATCATTGATACTTATGTTTAGAATGTTAGGAACTTAGAGCCAATAGTCTTCAGCTATAGGCTTAAGTACCAATCCTGGGTCAACAGGGAAAATCACTGACTTCCTTTGTTCTTCAGTGTTTTACTCTAGACCTTGGTCCCTTCTTACTCCACACATTCTCCCAGGAACCTCATCTGCTCTCATCTATTTAATTGCCACCTATATGTCAATAATTCTCAAATCTAGCCCAGTCTCTTTCCTGAATTTTAGACATGTTTGTCTCACTCTTCATTGATATTTCTGCCACACATTATTTTGTCACAATTCTGAGTGAATTGGTATGGTGAGTGTTATGAACATGTCTCCTATATCAGTGCAGCTAGCAATAACTTAACTATACATGGAAGTGACTATGAACTACATAAACTAGACCCTCTTGTTTTTCTTTTCAACCTGCCCTTACTTCCTGTATTGACCAAAGCAAAATCCTAAGAATTATCCACGGCTTCTTACTCTCAGACCCCACCCTACCAACTGCTGAGCACAGTGCCAGGCACATAGTGGATGTGTACTAGCCTTGAGATATTATGTTGCAGTATTATAATCATATCAATAACTAAATCCTGTTGGAGTTCATTCTAAGAATTTCTAATCCACCACTCTCCAGTCCTACTATTCTCATTCAGGCTGCCATGTTGTCTTATGTGGATGTATTATTGTAATAATCTTATCTCTACCTCCTATCTTACCCCCTCCCCTAAGATTCATTGACCACACTGAAACCTGAATGTTTTTGAAAATGGAACACTTATTTAGGACACTTTTCTGGTGACTGTTCTTTAAAGCCTTCATATTATCCTGGAGATGGAGTTCTAATACCTTTACCCCCCTTTCAAGGGCCCATACCAGATCCAATCATACCTCTCCTCTCATTTCTTACCACTTCTCTGAAATGAACTCTGTTCTGGCCACAATGAGTCTTTCAGTTCCTCAAATTGCCTTGCACTCAGCTCCCAGACCCTTTCACTTCTAAATTTCGATAGAGCACCAATAAGAGTGACTCTAAATATTTTTTCCATGCCTCTCTCTCACTCCCACACTGCTGCCAGTCTGGTTTTCATCACTTCTCTCTCTGCAATGACCTCCCAATTGATCTCTTCTTTATCCTAGCTTGCTCCTTTCAATTCTTTCTTCACTCTGTCAGCAAAATGACCTTTCAAACAGAAATTTTATCTTATCTCTCCTTTCCTTAAACACATTAATGGCATGTAGCCCTGCAACTTTTAGAAGAAAAATAAAATGTCTTAACACATAGAGTCCTTCGTTATTTGGTTTCTGCCCACCTAGATCTCTAGTTTCATCTTTTAC
>NW_016107411.1:155866-177729 GCF_001604975.1 Cebus imitator | reverse complement strand
CAACTATCATTAGTCAGCTCAATGTCATTGCCATTCAGTCTCCTTTGTGCTTTTATAGTGTCCTTATCACATATTTATCTTTCCAACTAGACCACACACTGCTACGGTTGTTTCTTTATATTTTTATGTATTTTCTACAGTAGTCATTTGTTGTTTTTACTTTCTAACAAAATAAAAGAATCGTGAGGGGGCCATCCATTGAGGGGATTGGATATCCATTGAGGGAATTTAGCTATAGAAGAGAAAAATGTGGCGGGATAAGACAGGCAACAAGATTGGTGGTGGGTCGAAATACCTGTTTTCAAACATCCAAAGGCTTTCTTGGAAGGGTTTAGATGTCCATCTGGTGTAGATCTTAGGGAAACAGATTTCCTCTTATTGTAAGAAAGTTGAACAGAGTTGTCTTTAGAGGGAACGGGCTGCTGAGTCAGGAGGAGGTGAATGAATCACTTCTGGGTTTGTTTAGTGGAAGAGCTACCTCTCCCTGATACAGGGAAATTTTTGTGGAAAGAGGGAATTTAGCCTCTTCTAGAGGGTTGGCTCAAGTGGTCTGTGGGGTCTCTTCTATCTTTTGAATTTCACAATTACCAAAATAATGTAATAGCTTTCCACCCATATACCCTGAAAACAGATTGACTTAACACTATTTAGATGTAGCTAGAGGGGCACAGGCCCCTCTCAGAATTAAATTTTAGTCTTATCTTTGGTAAGAACTGTTTGATAGAGCCCTTTTACTTGTTTGTGTTGTTAATCTTTGTTTTTCTCATGAGTATCCCATTCCTGATGGCCAATACATGACACAATAGTAGTAAACGAAGAACTTCTATGTGTTAGGACACAACACCTTATTCTGCCCTATATCATGTTTCTGTTTGTGCTTGAATTATCTACCCAATTAGAATGTAAACTATGTCTTAAATTTGTATGTACACCTCTGCAGCTTTAAATATGGAATGATGGAATTCTTTCTAAATATTATACTTATCTTTAGTAAGAATTCCATATATAAATTAAACCAAATTGAATTTAGGCAACAGGAAAACAGACCCAGCAAATCCACCCTGAAATATTTAAGTAATCTATCAATCAAAGGGATTAAGAAAGATTTAAAAAACCCCATGAGGATAGAACCTCAGTATACACAAAAGTAGTCTCTGGCATACACAAACGTAGTCTCTGAAATGTGGCAAATTGCCAGTCCTGGCAAATTGGGTAGGTAAGTATGCCAATTACAAGGTGAGAAGATGAATAGCGCCATGGAGAATTAGCAGCAACAATACAAGATGAACACCTTTGTCCTGATTTAGCCTCAGGTGGTCCTCACAAGAATCTGACAGGCAGATACCCTGGGATCCAGGGAATATTACAATCCTAGGGAATTCAGTACATTGTTAATGTTGGTCAGGAATCATACACAGTATGAGTTAAGAAATACCAGAATTCATAAAGCAAGAATACTTCTGTCTCTTTTGTGGGCACTTGAAAATGGAATTGTCTGCCAACGGGAAGTAAAGCAGCAACTAGATTCCTCAAAAGAAGAGGCAGAGGCTTTGGTTTCTCTTTACTTGCAGATTTTTCTATAGGTAGCAAAACTATGAGCATCAGTCCCTTGGTCTCAACTGCAGAGTATCCCAGAGTATCGACCAGGGAGCTGTTGATCTGCAAATCTTCTGCCTTCTCCCAGACTTACTGCATTTGAAGGCCCCCCCAAGGGGCAGCATCTTATTTGAAGCCTAAAATAATTGCTTATCTTTATAGAGGCAGAGAGGGATCTGAGGGAGAGAATAATGAAAATAAAGACTAGTGGAAGCAGAAAAAGAAGAAAGTGTTTTGGATGGGGAAGGGAGAGAGAGCTTGAAGCTTAGGAATGAATTGACCAGTTTGGAGAATAACCTTTTTCTCAAAAATCCAATTGAAAGTGTTCACAAGTCTGCACATCTAATCATGTTGGCTGGTCTGCAGCAGGAGAGAAGATGACAAGACCGTGTGACTCCTGGATGGAGGATAGATATTCTTGTGGTGTGTCTCACGAGACCTTCTGCCTTCCAGCTGATAACATCATCTGTGTTTCAAAAAAATTTCTGCTTCCAATCAAGACTGAAACAGAAAATTTCCTGACAAGAGTGGAAGTTGTAGCATGCATTGCCTGTTAGATTTGCTTTCTTTGTTTAGTGAGAAATGAAATCAGTACTTCACCAACAAATTGGAATACCTAGGATATTGTCTCTCTTTTTCTCACTCTCTCACACATATACCTGCCTCCCTTTCACCCCACGTTTATGCATGCATTTGCACACATCTACCTTATTACTTTAGAGCCAGGTCTAATAGTGATAGAAATAATTTCTCTCTCTCTCTCTCCCTCTCTCTCTCTCTCTCTCTCTGTATGTCTCTCTCTCTCTCTCTCTCTCTCTCTCTCTCTCTGACTGTGTGTGTGTATGTGTGTGTTACTGTCTCTGTCTCTTTCCAGTAGTTCCTAGATTATGGCTAAATTTCCCTCCTACATTTGGTAGGATAAAAGCTTTTTACCATTAAGGATTTTTTTTCATGTGCCTGCTACCAGTCATAAAGGAATTACCAAAAGGTAATTTCAAACAATTTTTTGGACAGAGGTTTACTGCTGAAATGGATGAAATAACTGATAATTTATCACAATAGCTAATTTGAAGGGGACAACTGGCACCTGGAACTAGAGTTGCTGTGTTGCTAAAAACAAAAGCAGCTGCCTTGCTTTGTAGTTACAGCTTATGTTAAAAGTTTTGTTTTTTTTTTCTATTGTGGAGTGTTGCCAAAGCAATAGCTTGGCAATCTTCTACATGGCTGCTTTTCACATTAATCCACCCAGGCTTCACAGATGTTAATTTTTATAACACACCTATGCAGTCCAGAAGGGCAAAATATATTTTTTAAAATCTGTTTTATATGGTAGGAAAAAAGCATTAGAAAACAAGTTTTTCTGGTCTCCCCTCTCCCTTCCAAGACATGCTCACAGTGACCACCATGGAGTTTGAAATGGCCTCAGGACCTTAGCCCAGGACTGTGGGGAAAAGAGAGCAGGAAACCCAAAGGGAATCCACACGACAAACCAGACCAAGGACACAGCTAATGGTCAGAGTTGGAAGTTCTGCTTCTGAGACAAAGTAGAAGCCAGGAGGCAGAAACCCATGAGGAACTAAGCCAAAAGTCACAGTTAGCAAAACTCAGGGCCAAAGCACAACACAGGAACCAAAGGAGAGAACACTGTTAAGCAAGAAAGTTCAGCATCAGGATTCAGACACTGCCCTCAATGCAATTTCTAAACACTCTTGGTACAACAATGCTTCTTTATCCCCAACTTGAGGCAGCTCATGTAGAAAGCATCTACTATTGCTGGGCTTCGGGAGTGTGATTAATGATGGAGGCAAGGTGAGCTGTTCAAATTTTCACCCATCTTATACTATGAGGAGACAGAATAAAGAAAGCTCTTCATACCTGTTGGCTCTGGAGTCATAAAGCTTGCCCAAGTAGTAACAATGAGGCAGGGCCTGGACCAAGGTGGGTAAGTGAAGTGCCTAGAGTACAAAACTTAAGGAGGGATTTACTCTTCAGGTCCTAAGAATGCAGGGCCACTGAGGCTCTGAGAAGGGAGGGTCCCCTTTACACCCCAGGCTGGGCAGCTCTGGACCTGACATCTGGTGCTCTGTTTCTCATGATGTTAGGCCATGAGTTCATTCTTAATTAGAGAGTCTGTGGAGCTCATGGTGTTTCTTGAAAAAGAAAAATAACATTTTTAATATTTAGCTACTCCCTGGCATTTACTAATGTGGGATGGATAAAAATAAACTCTTAAACTGGTGAAATAGAAAAATTTTGGTTGACACTATAGTAAAGACATTTTTTTCCTATTCTTTTGCTGGCCAGAAAGTTCTAAATACCTTCCCAAGAGTATTTGCTGCAAAAAGAACAGAGAGGAAATAAATTATTGTGTGACTCCAGCAAATGCTTGCCAAATGAATAGACAATGAATTAGAATTGGCAAAAGGGATAATGGAACTCACACGAACTCAGCATCCTTTATTTTAGTTTCATCTAGTGGTTAAAGTAATACATTTGTTTTATACAATTTTTACACCTTTTTACAAAGGCTTTAAAAGTTATCTGTATTAAGGGCCCACAAACTTTTCCTCTGAAACATCATTTAAATCACTCTGGCTGACTGATGTCAACCAGTAAGATGTTAAGGAAAAACAACAACCACAACAAAATGGTATAAAACTTTATCCAATCATGCCTTAAAAGGACTTATTGGTTAATTTGGATTTGGGTTGATTGTCAGGATGGCCTTGAAATTCATATTCTAAATTTAAATAGAAATTTCTTCAGTTTTCCATTCAAGAAGTGATTTTACTTTCTTTTGTTCCACTAGGCTGTACAGATTGTATTCTCTCTGTTTCTGAGGCTGTCATCCGTTAGCAGGATTTATAGTTGCTGACAACTTGCTTTAATAATTCACAAGGAATAGAATCTATTTTGTGCTCTCCGTTTTCTCAGTTGGCTCAGTGATGCAGACATATTAAAAACATGCTTTTTGTCAGTGAAATAAATTGAGAGGACTCAGAGATACCCTAGGAGGAGTAATACTGAACAAGTTACCAGTATTAAATGTTTTCCCACCAGTACACAACTAGATAAAACCAGAAACAGACCAGGCTCTGTCGTGAACCCTTGAATCTGGCAAGCCTGGTACTGAAGTTAAGCCTGGTCTCCGGTTCATTGGCCAAAATGTTGAGTTAATTTATACAGGCAGCTGAGTCTAATGGCTTTAAAGTTTTAGGAAAGGGAAATCATTTTAAGAACAAAATGAAATTTGAAATTCACACACTTACAATTTATAAGCTGTAGCATTTTCTTTTTGTGAATTATGGTAGTAAAATCTGTAACTAGCAACTATTATGCATTGTTTATATAATTCTCTGAAAAAGAAGATGCCTTTATTTCTGAGTCACATCAGACAGCCAGGCAGGAAAGAAAAGGCTGCATGGCCATGACTTCTACTTCTCAGTTTCCAGGAGAAAGCGTCTTTCTGAGTCATGCTGTTGCTTCATGTTTCTTTAATATTAAATGTAATAAGTTCTGCATCAGGCTTAAATCCCATCTGGCCTCAGCCCAGAAGAGGCCCGGAGCCTGTCAGGCCTTACAGTGCCCTGACTTTGTTGATAGATTCTGCTCATTGAAATTCAGCAGTAGAGGAAGAGGGTGCTTCCTCCTCCTTGCAGCCTGTTCTTCTCCCTAAGCAAACAAGACTGCTGCTCAAAGACAACATAGACCATGGTATCCACAGCCAATTTCAATACTTGGTTCCTTCCTGAAGCCAATAACCAGATCCATACCACAAGGTGGACACACCCTTCTGGGTAAAGAACATATTTATTTAGGCTCATGCAGAAGCCAAAGAAGAATGAAAAGGGCAGATGAGAAAATCCTATAATGGACCTTGCAAGTGACCTGAGAGCTGTTTGGTGAATCTGGCTGACCACTTCAGCTTACTAGTGTGCACATATAACACCCTTTCAGACTTTGGCGTTCCTTGAATTTTCAGTTTTGATTTTGGCGCTAGTTGTTTTCATAGACATTTTTTCTTATTTTCCACATATTTCATGCCATTATGAAAAGCAAGTGTGTTTTGGCTAGACACCCTAGCAAAAAAAAAGATGGCTTTGAAGGGTATTAACCTCAAAAGAATATTACAAACCACTATCTGGAAGTCAGCTGACATCTGATATGTCTTTATTTGTCTACATATGTAAATGTACATAGATATCTAAGTAAACAGTTATAGATATAAATTAACCAAATTTATATGCGGTTTTCGTTAGGTAACTACAAATAAAAACTGCAGTTCTACTTGGCTTTTGGTAACAAGTGGGCATCTAGTTTTTCATCTAATTGGTAAATATATATAATTTTAAAATAGCTTAATATATTTTTTCTTAGTTTTCTTAAAAATGTGTTAGGAAGTTGGAGTAAAATATCACTTGAGGCCCAGATCTTCCCTGAAGTGTAACAGGGTAACCCTTTGGTGCTTGGAGCCATACCCTTACCATCTGAACTGCTCCAGAAATTTCAGTCCCCAAACTCTGATACTTTTATCACTCCTCCATCACATTTTAAACTTGTAGTAAACCTAAAGGGGTTTCCAGTTCACTCTTGCAACTTTGCCCCAAGCTGAAGGAAGAATTTACCCCAAAATGTATGCCATTTTGTCAGTGAAATAAATTGAGAGGACTCTATGACAAGAGCATTTTTCCAGGCCTTGCCTCACAAAGATGAGGTCTCTTGAAACTATTATGGCTCCAGATGCAAAGAATGTGGTCTCGGCTTCACCATAGCAGCTGCTGGGCGCAACCAGCTCTCCTACATTTATGCCACATAAACACACACCCAAATGCTCCAGTTCAATTTATTTTTCCTCATACCATTACTCCTAAATATGAATTCTCTCAGTGGTGGACAAACTAATTTATAAGACTGTTTTCTCTTATTTTCTTTCCTACCTCCCTCTCTCTCTCCCTCCTTCTCTCTCCCTCCCTCCCTCCCTTTCTCCCTCCCTCCCTTACTTCCTTCCTCTTTCTTTCTTTCTTTCTATCTTCCTTTTTCTTTCTTTCTTTCTCTCTTTCTGTCTTTCTCTCTCACCCCCCTCCCTCCTTCCCTCCCTCCCTCCCTCCCTCCCTCCCTCCCTCCCTTCCTTCCTTCCTTCCTTCCTTCCTTCCTTCCTTCTTCCTTCTTTCCCCTCAAATCTGTCAGTGAAATTGTACCCTCAAATAACATTCTATAAATTATCTTTGGTTATTTTCACAAGAGTTATATTCAATTTTAATTTACTTATTCAAAATTCAACAGTGTTTATTGAGAATCTACGTACTACATGCCACATAGATAAGTTATCAGCCCTCATAGTGTCTAGTTTTAGAGTAGATATTTAATAAATGAGAGAAAAAAAGTAAAATAATTTCACATATGACACATACTTGTAATGAGCTCTACCATAGCTTTCCCAGATACCCTTCAGGTCTGCTGTTCTTATTTCCCTACTCACTAGGAATGCTGTCTATAGACAGCTCCCACCTCTCAGAGCCTGTGATGGTTAACTTGATGGGTCAGCTTGACTTGACAGGGTTAAAGAATTCCTAAATAGCTGGTAAAGCATTATTTCTGGGTATGTCTGTAGAGTTGTTTCAGGAAGAGATTGGTATTTGAATCAATAGACTGAGTAGGAAGATCTCTCCTCACCCAGTGTGTGTGGGCAGCATCCAATCCACTGAAGACTTGGATAGAATAAAAAGGCAAAGGAAAGCTGAATTTTCTATTTCTTCTGGAGCAGGGACACTTGTCTTCTGCCCTTGGACATTAGAACTTCAGGTTCTCTGGTCTTTGGTTCTCAGCCCTTCGGACTAGACTGAAGCAAATTACCAGCTTCCCTGGTTCTCCAGCTTGCAAATGACCTGTCATGAAAATTCTCAGCTTCATGTGAGCCAATTTTCATAATAAATTCTCTATCTATCTATCATCTATCTATCCATCCATCCAATTGATTCTGTTTCCCTGTAGAACCCTGAGTAACATAGTCTTCTTTGAGAATTGCTTTACCCGAAGAGAGTCATCTTGCCAAAGGTCATGTTTCCTACCTGTAGGATAGTCCATATCCAGTAACTGGACCCCTTCACCCAGCTCAAGACAACTCTCAAGGTCTATTCCATTTTTTTTTTGGTAGGATTAGCTGAAGTCCTTGTTGAGACCACATCACAACCCAACTTCTTCCTCTGCTCAATCCTGTTTCTATCCTTTCCATCAGTGAGGACCAAGAGAACTCCCTAATAATCTTCCTATTTATTAGTCTCTACCTCAGTCTACCTCTTGGGAGTCCTGACCTGCAGCAGTTAGTACCAGCAGGATATCAAGGAAATAGACACTGATTTACCATTTAGGGTCTGGATGACCTACTGCTTAGCTAGGAGTAAAGACACCATCACTGGTGGTAGAGATTAATACTGTGCATAAGCCCAACAGAAGTTCAGCATGGCCAGCAACAGAGATCAATGCTGAGTCCCCAGTATAGCACCTACCCTTCAGGATATTAACCAGCCACTTGGTGGCAAGTCAAACACATTAGACATTTTCTACCCTCGAAAGAATAGTGGCTTATTTTAATAGAAATAGAAATATATTTGAGGAATATATATAAAAGTTTGTCTTTACACAGAACTTCAACCAGCACTACTACTATGCCCTATGCAATGCTCGTCCATGAGCATGGAATGACTCGTATTAGCATCAGAGTTAGGGACTGACTTTAAAGGAAAGGAGATACAGTAGTGGGCACATGACTAAGAAGTCCACTGGTCCTCTCAGGTACTGCACCACCAGAAGCTGCTGGCTTAGCAGAGCAACGGTATGTTCAAAGAACAGCTGAAGCAGGAGCTTTGAGATTATACTTTGTGAGGATGGGAGGTCATCATCTGGGGTGTAGTACTTACCAGTAATCAATGAATTTTATGTAGTGCTACATCTCCACTAGGTAGAATACATGTGTCCTGGAGTTAAGAGGTAGAGGCATGAAAGGTCCTTGATCTCTCCCAGTTACCTGCTTGCAGAATGTGTCTTCCTTTCCTGGCATCTCTGGGTTCTGTGGGTTTAGCGGTTCTGGTTCCCAGAGATGAAATGCTTTCACCAGAGGACACAGCAGGAATCTTATTAAACTATAAGATGAAGTTGACTCTTGGGCACTTTGAGATATTTGTGCTAAGGGACCAACAGGCAAGAAGGGGATTCCTTCTGGCATCAGCAAGACATTGGGCTACTGTTATACAATGGAGACAGGGAAGAATATATTTGGCACCCACATTATCTATTTAGGTGCCTCTTGTTATTCCTTTGCCAAAGTTTGATAATAGTAGACAAGTGCAAAAGCCATAATCAGAGAAGGACATGATGACTGAACGCTCAGACCCCACAGGATAAGGGTCTAGTTCATGGTACCAGGCAAGACACCTAAACCTGTAGAGTTTCTATGTGAGTTTATGGAGAATATAGAATGGAGAGTAGACGAGGGATAATGTGAATTTCACTTGTAATCCCAAGACTGGCTGCAGTGGCTAGAGATGTATTTCATTCCACTAAACCTCAATAAGTTTCATGGAGAATCAGATGCCCAAGCATCCTAACTAAGCTGCCTCCAGAATTTATACAAAGCAGTGGATTCAAAGGACAGACTCTGGTGAGATGTTGCCCAGATTCCCATTCAGTACTAAAAATCTAACTCCCCAAAGGCTGTGTTGCAAACAGATAGTTTTAGCTTTCAGGCTTCTTTGGAAATTGTCTCCACTTAAGAGCTATTGTGCCTTCTTAGGGCAGCTAGCATCTAATGTGAGGGTGTAAAGATTTGTCCCCTCATTTGAAACTTGGTCTATGCTAAAGAGCCATTCTAGCTTCAGAACTCCCTGTGGTGTTGGCTGAGGTCTTTGTTGAGACAGCAGTTGTAGTCTAATTTCTCTCTTTGCCCAGCACTGTTAGTTTCCTTCCCTTTTTCAGGTGTTTATCAAGAGCACCTCTAATAATTTCTTCCATGCAAAACCACCCCTCACTCTCTGGTTCTCTGGGCATCCACCTGCAACAGCACTATAAAAAATTTATAAAACTGCAAAATGAAATAGAATATCAGGTACAAGGCGAGGCTACTCTAGTTATGATGATCAGATAAGTGTCCTCTAAGGAGCTGATATTTGAGCTGAGATGTGAATGATGAGAAAGATCACAGAAAGATCTTGGGGAGTAGCTATAGACAGAAAACTCTGTCTGTAGCATTCCAGACAGAGAGAAATATGAAGGCCCTGAGGCGAGAATGAGCTTAACATGTTCCAGAAAAAGAAGGAAGTTCAGTGTAACTCGGGCATGACAAATGAGAACGAAGCTGATAGAAACAGTGGCCAGATAATGGAATTTGAACTTTATTCTGAATGCAATAAGGAGTTACTAGAAGTAATTAAATATAGCACTTTGACTTAGAGGAATACTAAATGACTTATAGGAGTTTTAAGAGTAGAATAATAGAGAATCATTACAGTTATTATTATATATATTGTTATAAGACTATATAATAACTCAAGAAATAGATGGGGTGTTTGGACTAGGGTGGTGATGGCGACAGGTGGTTGAGTTTTGGTATTTATTTTGGAGGCGAATCCAAAAGGATTTGTGATGCACTACAGTGTAGGACAATGAAAAGAGAATAATTAAAGATGAACCCTAGGTTTCCCTAGTTGGGAAAGAAAAGAGGAGCATATTTGGAAGCAGAGGATCTAAAGCTACCTAAGGACAGGGTACAAAGTTTCCAGAGAAAAAGAACAGATTAGAGAACTAGGTTACCTTTTTAATTAAGTAGTGAATTCAACTTTGTTAACCCCTTCAATTTCTCTGTGTCTTAGGTTCTCTGTTTTTCATTCTTTCCTAGGCCACAATAAGATCTGATAGACCTCAATCTATAATTATCTATAAGCTGGTTTATGTTTCTCGGAGAGTCTGCATTTTCAGCAGCCTCCCAGGTGACACTGAGGCTGTGGTCTGAGGACATTTTGTGTGGCAAGGTTCCAGTGAAAATATCTTAGGGTCAGACAGACCTGACTTTGAATTGTTTCCCAGCCAATTATTAGTTGTGTAATATTGGACAAGTTTAAATATTCTGAGTTTAATTTCTTGTAAAAATAGGAATAATATACCTGCCTCATAAAGTTACTAGGAGAATTAAATGATGTCATGTCTCTAAAGCATAAAGCAAATAACCCAGCTCCTTACTCACAATGGGGCTAACTAATTTAGTCTCCCTCCCTTCCGCTCTCAGACAGACTATATGTTTACATATTATATCAGAATCTTAAAAAACCATTGCAAGACCTTAGGCATCCAGATAATTAACATGCATAGTTTTGACTATTGCCAAGTAATTCAAATGGTCCACATAATGTAACAATTTGAATTTTGCCAAGGTGCACGTTGGAATCCTACAAACTGAGAAGAGGCTGGTTGCAGGAGTGAGTAACTTATATGGAGTATAGCCTATCAAATGACAAGCATCCTCATCTCAGCTTGAATTCATGGTTCTTAGCTCATCTTTCCATCTGCATGCCTTTTGTGAAACAAGAAAACCTCTGTATCTTAGGGAAAATGTCTCTGCTAAACAAAGGAACAAACAGAAAAACAAGAACTAAACTAAAACCAAGTAGCAAATAGTGTTGGTGTAGAAGTGAAGAAAAAGAAGTAAAGCAACAAATGATGTACAGAGAAACAGCAGTTTGGGATAAATTATGGAGTGGGAATGCCACATTGGCATTGGCTTCTATCCATGCTATGAATGCTTTTACCATGTGCTCCATAAGGAAATGAAGAAAGGTGATTCACAAACTGTTTCAATAAGTTTTCCAGACGGAATTTGCATTATTAGCCTTATAAATTAGTCTAGCCCTCTATTTATAGAATTCTAAAGGTCTTAAGGGGTTAATTAAAAGTTTTTAGTAATACTTGACTGAACTTTATGGGAAAAATTCTGTGCTATAATGGCATCTGTGATTTGGGGAATTTGTACATGTCTCAGGGTATCTCTTAAGAAATTCAGGGTCTCTTGTAATTATTTTTAATACTACAACATCATTCTTGTTGTATAGAAAATTGCCAAATGTGAATTATTAAACCATCATGGCGGTAATCACATTGTAAAGAGACAACTTGCATATTTAATTTCCTATTTTACATTGAGGCTATAGCATTTGCCAGTAAATATTCAATATCACTGTACACAAGCACCATGCTACAAAGTACTTGGACAAATAAGACTCACCCAAGGAAGGGAAAATACTGGCTCCATGATGGAAATGCAACCTTGAGACTTGGGAGGGTAAATTATCTTGGGGCAATAATAATGTTACCTACGACTGGCAGAAGGTCATATTATTGGTACATTTAAACAGCTGCTAATCCCCCAGTAGTCATCTAGGGAGACAAAAGAGAGAAATCACTTATTTTGATACTAAAATCACAGAGCTAGTTCTAAAGTATCTGACATATCCTAGTCCTGAACAGCAAATCTCAGCACTTTTGCTTGCTGTGAAGCTGTAACTTAATTCTGACTGGATACTCCCTATAGTAGGTAAGGCTAACACATCCAAAGATAGATGTATTCCACAAAATGATTTTCATACTCTCATTCATAAAACACGCAGCCTCATTTTGCCAAGGCTCTAAGCAGTATCAACACGGTGTTCCCTTCATTTGAACTCTGAAGTCCTTGTAGGAATAATAATCTCACATTCCATCGTTGTTTAAAGAGTATGAATTCTGTGGACAATCCTCAGACAAATTAGTTAGATGAAGTCTGGTCTTTTCTGGGGTAGCTTAAGGGGACTGAACCACAGGATTGATAAAATTCAACTGGATGCTAATTCCTTTGTATTATTTTCTGGCATCCTCATTTAAAATGCAAATACCCTAGAGAGGATAATACATTAAAGGGCATTAAGGAGTAACTACATGGAGAGAACTGCCAAGTACTGCTTCCATCTTACTCCTAATAACTTCCACAAAATACTACAGATTCTTGAAATTCTTTTCAGTAATTCAATAATTTTGAATAACTTCACTGTTTAGTAATTCACTTAGAAGTCTTATCAGGGGAGATTTCCTGGTCTCCTGAGAGGAGGTGCCTATCCACTGGTGTTGCCCTAGTGAAGTGAGGAGGGAAAATATGTGATATTCAAGTACTTTTAATCAAAAGAGAAAAATAAACATTTGTTAAATTTTTCCCATCTGGCCAGCTTTGTTCTGTGTCTTTTGCATATGTCATCTAATCAATTCCTCCCTTCAGTGCTATTATGCTCTTACTATTATCACTGTTTTACTTTCATGGGAAACTGACACTATAGGAGGTTAAGTGATTGCTGTAAGGAGCTAAAAGTAGCAGATCTCAAATTCGAACTTGACTTATCTCATTTCAAATCTCATTAAACCAAGCAAAAGACAGGGACTCTTCTATGGAATGTTGTTGAAGATTGGGTTTTCTTCCTCACCACCCATATGTTATTATTATTATTATTTGACATGGAGTCTTACTCTGTCATCTCCCAGGCTAGAATGCAGTGGCACGATCTCAGCTCACTGCAATCTCCACCTCCCAGGTTCAAGTGATTCTTCAGCCTCAGCCTCCCAAGTAACTGGAATTACAGGTGTGTGCCACCATGCCATGCTAATTTTTGTATATTTTAAGTAGAGACAGGTGTCATCATGTTGGCCAGGCTGGTCTTGAACTCTTGACCTCAGGTGATCTGCCCATCTCAGCCTCCCAAAATGCTGGGATTACAGGCATGAGCCACCATGCCTGACCATATTATTTACTTGGTTCAGATTTGTTATACAAAGGAATTCACAAATTTCTTCAAGAGATGTAGAGGATAAAATGATAAAATCTTAACAATTATCAGACTTATTATTGAGCAGGACTGGAGTAGCAACAGAAGGTAGTCTATTTCTAATGTCCTATTCTGAAAAAGTGTCTCATTTCTTTATTTTTAGGATGTTTAAAAAGTCATTCCATGACAAAACTAAACATAGTCCTACCATATGATTTACCAATTGTATTCCCAGGTATTTGCTAAAATATGTAGAAAACTTATTTTCACAAAAAAACTGCACACAAATATTAATAGTAGCCAAAGGGGATCAGACTATGTCATCCCAAAATATGCCACTTTGGGATAAGGGTTATTTTGGGCTCAAGGCAATTATAGGAGGAATTCTCTGACATCCCTCTTTATGCCTAAAGCATGGCATAAATTTCCCTTTGTGAAGTCATCCTCTCTCTGCTCTCCCATGCCAGGAGATGGTAAACAACTCTCATCACAGGAGACAGAAAGCTGGTATAGGATGTGTCTGCATAAGCAAACCTTACTAAAATAATGCTTATCTTCCATTAGTTTCCCCCATATATTTACCTTTCTGTAATTTACTGTCCCTAGAAACCCAAACTGCTTTCTTTTGTTTTGTCACTTCTCCACACTTTATCACCCGTTGTTAAAGTGGTATATAAGTAGCGGGTCTAACCACCTCTTTGAGTTTTAACTTATTTTCTGGGAAGCTCCTTTGTGCATACAAAATGAATCTTTTCTCCTACTAATCAGTCCTTTGTTAGTTTAATTTGCAAGCCTCTTTCATTGAACCTAAGAAGGCAAAAAAAAAAAAAACTAAACACACATTTTTTCACATACTCTACATAACTTTAGTCATTATTACCCAAACTGAAGGCAACCAATGTGTTGTTCAATGGGGAACTGGATAAATAAAATATGGCATATTCATATAATAAACTATCATTCAATGATAAAAATAAATTATCAAGCCACAAAAAGACATGGAGGAAACCTAGATCATATTGCAAGTAAAATAAACCAATCTCAAAGGCTATATACTATATAATTCCAACTATACGACATTCTGGAAAAGACAAAATTATAGAGAGTAAAAAGATCAGAGGTTGCCGAGGGTTTGATGGGGGATGGAGAAGGGGAGAGGAGGGATAAATAGGTATGCACAGGGGATTTTGGGGGCAGGGACACTATTTTGTATAATATTGTAATGGTGGATAGATGAAATTATGTATTTGTCAAAACTCATAGAACTGTACAACACAAAGAGTGAATCTTAATGTAAACTATAGACTTTAGTTAACAATAATATATCAATTTTGCCTCATTAATTGTATCACACAAATGCAAGATGTTAATAATTGGAAAACTTGGAATAAGGGAGGGTAGGTTGGAGAGAGGGTGTATGGAAACTCTGTAATTTTTGCTTATTTTTTTGTAAATCCAAACTGCTCTAAAACTCTGTTAATTAAAAAAATCATTTAAGGATATCTCATTCTTTATATGTCTTATTAAAATACAACAGATATAGGTAGAGAGAAAAGAGGGAATAAGAATAGTGTAAAGCAAAGGGAGAGGCAGAAACATATAAGAAGTATAAGATAAAGAAAATGAATTTGTACCACCAGAAAAAAACATTAGAAATTCAGAGAACCTTCTTTTCTTTCTTTTTTCTTCTTCTTTTTTCTCTCTTGTTCCTTTTTAGGGAATAAGAGTAGGAATGGGGGCTTTAGCAAACTTAGAATGTGGAATAAGTTGATAGCACTGGAATTTTTAAAATAGTTGATGCACTTTTTCTGAGAGCATGCATTTACTTAGGGCTGATGGAAGGCTAGAATGTCTGGCATGGTATATACTTATGAGACAATTAAGCAAAAGATAATTTCTGGGGGAGGTGTATGAGGAGGTATAATGTGACACTAGAAAAATCCTGAGGCTGAAGAACTGGGAACCTGCTCTCAGTCTGAACTCTGAGAATAAATAGGCCATACTAGGAGTACTGGAAATTAGAGGTAATGGTGATATAGAAGCCTAGAGCGAGGCAAAGGGGCATAGAGTGGATGAGAGTATGTCCCCCAAATTAACTTTTTTTTTTATATCAAGGTGTAACATTTATATAGGAGAGTGCATGAATCTTGGATGTACAGTTTGTTGAATTTTTGTTTATGCGTAGACCTATGAATCTACAAACCAGTTCAAGGTACAAAAATATTACCAGTACCTTAGAAAGCTTCCTTTTGCTCCTTCCCAGTCAATACCTCTGTCCTTAGAGGCAATCATTCTGATTTGTCAGTAAAAGTAAGTTTTACCTGTAAATCTTATATAAATGGAATTGCACTATATGCACTTATTTGTGTCCAGCTTTTTTTACCCAACATATGTCTCTGAGAGTCCACATTGTTTTATGTAATAATAGTGGCTTTTTTAAAATTGGTATTCATACATTTTATTGTATGAAATACCATAGTTTATCCATTTTATTGCTGATGATCATTTGGGTTATTTCCAGTATTTTTGCTTTAATGAATAAATTTGCTATGAACATTATTTTATATGTCTCCTGGTGGATATACAGATCTCTTTCTCTTGTGTCTTTACCAAAAAGTGGACATGCTGGGTCACAGGATAGGCACATAGATATTGCCAAACATTTTTCCAAAGCAGTTTTATAATTTAAATTTTATAGCAGCATATGAGCATTCCAGTTGCTCCATATCTTCAGCAATTTCTGCTAGTACTTGCTTTTAAATTTAGTCATGACAGTGAGTGTAGAGTGGTAGCCATTCTGGTTTTAATTTGTATTTGCTCAGTGGGTAATAAAATTGAGCCTTTTTCCTAAGTAATTATTATTCATTTGGATATCCCCTTTTGCAGAGTTCTTACTCAGGCCTTTTGCCAATTATTCAACTTGGGTTTACTTCTTATTATTAATTTGTGAGAGTTCTTCATATGTTCTAAATATAACCCCTTTGTAAGATATTGCAACTATATTTTCAGTCTGTGGCTTGCCTTTTCACTTTTTCAATGTATCTTTTGATTAAGAAGTTCTTAATTTTGATGAAATTTATGAAGTTTTTGTTTTAAAAATAGTGCTTAGACTGCTTAGATCTTTTACTATTTCAAGTTTTTAAACATATTATTCTCTTTTCCTTTTCTCAGCAACATTTATTGAAAATTCTAATCTTTTCTCCCTAAATGAAGTGGTGCTTTTGTTGTACATCAGATGGCTATGTATATCTGGATCCTTTTCTCGATTCTACTTTGTCTTATTGCCATGCTTGTCTATCTTTATGCCAGTGTCACACTGACTCATTAAGCTTTATAAAAGCATTTGTAGCTTATCTTGGTGATTCCAGATATTTTGAATTATCATATACATTTTAGAATCAGTTCTAAGTAAACTCTTTTTTACAATTTTATACCACTAAGTTGTAGCTAGCACACTTTCTAATTTTTTATGTATATTTTTAGTCAAAGTTACATATGTACATAATTTAAATAGTTGAATAGCACTATAAACCTTTAAATGAAAAAAGTAGTCCTTTACTTCTAAATCTCATTTAAAGAAGCAACCCCTTTCAAGCTTTCTTTTGGTATTTAATTTAATTGTTTTCAATAATATACTTATTTTTTTTCTTGATTTTCAGCTGTAGATGTTGTCTACCATGGGCATAATTCACTGTCTTACATTTTCTCAACCTGATAACTTTTATTAGGTCAATATTTATTAGGTCAATATTTATTAGTAATGATTACAATAATCATTACTATTATTATTTCCATGTAAATATTCTTCGCAGCATTCTTCTTTTTTTTTTTTTTTGAGACAGAGTTTTACTCTTGTTGCCTAGGTTGGAGTGCAGTGGCATGATCTCAGCTCACTGCAACCTCCGCCTCCCAGGTTCAAGCAATTCTCCTGCCTAAGCCTCCCAAGCAGCTGGGATTACAGGCATGTGCCACCATGCCTGGCTAATTTTGTATTTTTAATAGACATGGGGTTTCACCATATTGGTCAGGCTGGTCTTGAGCTCCTGACCTCAAGTGATTTACCCACCTCGGCCTCCCAAAGTGCTGGGATTACAGGCATGAGCCATTGCACCCAGCCTTCACAGCATTCTTCTATACCTTTGTTTTCCCTAGAGATACTAATCACCTCCTTGCCCACATGCGTTTTGTTTTATGTAGTTTACTACCATTGATTCATTCTTGAACTCTGCCAAAAATGTTTCTTTTGAATATATTAAATTACATCAGGAAACCAATCACATTTTTTTTTTCTTGAAAATATCTCTCTCATAGCCCTCTATTCTCCCTCAAGTCTGGAGTCTTAGTCTGGACTGATCGCTAGGTCTACAATGAGAGTTAGATATTGCCAAAGAATCTGCCTTCATGTGTCAATTTATTTGTGCTGCTATACCAGAATACCACAGACTGGGTAATTTATAAGCTATAGAAATTAATTTCTCACAGTTCTGGAGGCTAGGAAGTCCAAGATCAAGGCATTGGCAGGTTTTGTGAGAGCTGCTCTCTACTTCCAAGATGGTGCCTGTTGCTGCATTCTCTGAAGGGGAGGAATATTGTGTCCTCACATGATGGAAGGGGAAAAGACGGAACTCACTGTCTCCAGCCCTTTCACATGGGCCTAATCCCATCCATGAAGTCTCTGCTCTCATGAAGTGATCATCTCATAAAGGTCACATCTTTTAATACCATCACATTGGCAATTAAGTTTCAATATGCAAATATGGGGGGGACATATTCAGAGCATAGCATTTTATTACCATTTTTGGGATTCCCTTCTCCTCTTGTGTGGGACTCCTTAATTCCAGCATCCCACATCTTTCTCTTTTTTGATTTCACCCTTTGTTTTGATGGAGCACATTTTGTGGTAGTTTCCTAGGAAAGAGTTCATAGGAGATAAGTGTTTTGAGAACTTGGTCCCTTTGCTTTAGTCTTGTAATTAATTGATCCTTTGACCAGGTGGTGAGGTGGAAAGCTATTTCTCTCTCTGGATTTTGAAGAAATTCTCTCTCCATTATCTTCTAGCTTCTGATAATATACTTGTTATTTTGCAGTTGTAATAACATAACATAATCAATGTTAGTTTGATTCCTGATCCTTGTCTATATTTACTCCCAAGAAGATTTTAGAAATTATTTTTCCTTTAGCTTCTAGAATATCCTGACTATGGGAACTGATATGGATATTTGTTTATGCATTGTTCTGAGCATTTTGTGAATCCTTCAATTTTTTTAGTCCTGGTATATTTTCAAATTATTTCTTTAATAATTTCTATCTCTCTAGATTTTTTTTTATTTGTCTGAAGATTCCATTAAAATGATGTTGGACCTCTAAATCAATTAAATTTTGTAATCTTTCTATTTTCTATCTCTTGAAATATCATACTTTCTACTTGATTTACTAAAATTTGTCTTCCATTCCATCTATTAAAATGTTCATTTCTGCTTTTGTCCTCTTGATTTCCAAGAGTTTGTTTTTGTTCACAGAATGTTGCTTTTTTTTATAGCCTGCTCTTCTCGTTTTGTGAATGCTATGTCTTTTTTATTTCTCTGAGAATTATGAGGATTAGTTATGTTTTGTTTGATGGTTTCTTAGTGTTTTACTTAATGCCTTTTTCCTTAAATTTCTTTTTTTCTGTTTGCTTGTTTGGTTTATGTCTTCTATATAATAGGTCTTTCTCATATTGATTGTTATTATTGGCTGTGTGCTTATTTGTGATTAAGGTACAAAAACAGGCTGCTTTTAAGCTCTGAATGAGTGGATGGGCCTTGTTGAGAAGTGAGTTTCACTGTAACATAATATAACTGAGATATTTTCTCAGAGGAAACCCAGCTTTAATATGTGCAGACCTTTTTGCTAGGTCATTTTCCCTGGATGTGAATCCTTCTGTTTCATGCTTGAGGGCTATGACTTCCCTCCAGCATTTCTAGGGCTGAGTGGCTGGGTTAAGGGTGGGGAGGGCTCACCTTTCAGAAGTTTTACATTTGGCATATTCTCCCTGTTTTCAGTACAGTTCTTCTGTACTATGTGTGGTGAGATGAAGCTAGAGTTTCTCTGGTTCAGTCTTTCCGGGAAGTAAATGCACCTTTTGTTTTCTTTCAAGCTGGGAAAAGAGGTAGTTTGCCTTAGCAGTCTTCAGGAAGAGATCTCTGGGGATAATTGTTTCTTATATGAATTTCAGTGAAACTACTGGCTTCCAGCCTCACTTGAGACCCCCACTTTCAGAGGTAGTTGGTACCCCAAATGCTAAGGCTTTTTGTGGCTTTGTAATATGCATCTACTTATTTCTGGACTTAACTTGGAGGTTTCCCCACCCCATAACTCTTCTAGGATTTTTCTAGTTTCCTAAATTAGTAATCTCTTATCTATCTGATTTGTGATTTTTAAATTTTTATAGTGATTTATTTTCCTCTTTTCTTTGTACTTCTGGATTTATATATTTTAATACCTTTTCTGCTTTCCCTATGAGATTTCTGGAGGAAAAATAGTAAATACTTATTAACTGGAAGCTAATTTGTCAATATTTAAGAATTTATATATTCTTTTTCTATAGTTAAAAATTCTATATTTAAGAATTATAAAATGTCCTTGAAACAGAAATAAGAATTGCCACTTTTTCTGTTGCTGTTCTAATAGCTGATTGACAAGAAAAGTGCCTCTTGTTAGCATGTCCTTTTGAGGAATGTAATAGAACAAAGTGGGAGCCGAAAAATGAATCATTGCCAAGGAGACATTTTGGGACTGGCTTTCTGGTTATATTTAGAATCAAGGCTGGGCACTGTGGCTCGTGCCTGTAGTCCCAACTACTTGGGAGGCTGAGGCAGAAGGATCGCCTGAACCCGGGAGTTTGAGGCTAAAGAGAGCTATGATCATACCACTGCACTCCAATCTGGATGACAGAATGAGTCTCTGTCTAAAAAAATAATTTTTTAAAGAAATAGAATAAAATCTCCACAAAGAGTTGGTATGATGATAATATAAATCTATATTTTAGATTTGTTGGCTTGATTATTACAGGACAAGTACAAAAGAAATAATAAGATATAATCATTATTGAATACATGCTATTTATTTAGAAATTATTTTACTCATTTGATGCAAATATTAGAGATCTAATTTGGGATATCAATGGGAC
Source organism: Cebus imitator (assembly GCF_001604975.1). Lineage (NCBI taxonomy): Eukaryota > Metazoa > Chordata > Mammalia > Primates > Cebidae > Cebus > Cebus imitator. Next base: position 157,131 of record NW_016107411.1, on the reverse strand, counting down.
ATTCAAATTTTATTTACCAGATATCCTTGAAATATGTGAGCATATTTAAATATTCTCTACTGACACTTTTAGTCTTCATAGAATCATTTCCATATTTTACAAAAAATGTTGCTTGTGTTATAACAAATCATAAGGGGTAACTCTGGATATTCAAAATAATACACATTTGTTAAAAAGCCTCACATCAGTTTGTTTTAATGATTTCTTTTTTCATGTTGCTTTGTGGAGCTAGAAAACTAGGCTGTATTTTTGTTTTACAAAAAGGATAAAATAAATCCTGGATGGGAATAGTTTAGTGATACACTGTTCACATGCCATTCTTAATGACATGTACAGCCTTATTTGAAATAACTACTTCATTAACCTCCATTATTAAAAATAAAGGTGTATTTAACATCGATAGTGGATAGTTGCTAAAGCTAGCTGTAGATGCTGTTATAATCAATAGTACATAGTCAGAAAAAGTGCCAGATAGGAAGAAAATGTGGGAAAGAATGTTTCAGAGTAGCAAATGAATAGAGGCAGGTATAAAATTCCACTAAGGAAATTTCAGAAATTTTGAGATTTTTTTCAGAGTATCCAAATGCATGGAGCATTTAAAGGTGAAGAATGTAGACAGTAGCTGAATGAAAAATATTTCAGACATGTGAGGCTTATGCAGGAGTTTTGAGGGAGAATAGGGAATAAAGAATTTATGCTTAATTAGAAGCAATTATGGAGACATATGAAGAGTGTTAAGTAGTGAGATAGGGAAGACTACACACCCAAAAATGTCTTGAGTGTTGTATATATAGTGAGCTTTTCAGTGAATGGCAGCTGAAGTTGTGGCAGAAAAACTGAAAAGGTGTTTTAGAATTTAGAGTTTGGAACCGATGTAATGTTTATAAAGCCATGACCCACATCATCCAGTCCCTAAGTAGTGTCATATTTACAAAAGCACAGCATAAATAATCAATCCAAGCTTTAACATGGGTCCCAAAAATATTTGAGGAGGTTCAAGTATGTGATCCACTGCATTTCTTACTTAAGTCATTTACCTTTCTAATCTATTGCACCCAGCTCCCAGATTGTGATAAGTCCAGATCTACAGACTAGTCTTTATGAAGCAAGTTGTCTAATAAATGAGAATAGAACCTGGTTTTGGATATTATTAGCAGCTTTTGTGAGAGAGGCATTGGTATAAGTATTGTTCAAGTAGCTTCTAGATTATAGAAGACTTTCTGCTAGATACCCTTTTTTTTTTTTTTTTTTTTTTTTTTTTTTTT
>NW_016107411.1:108226-155541 GCF_001604975.1 Cebus imitator | reverse complement strand
TGCATTAACCAATTATAAGGGAAAAGTAAGTCACTTATACCTTTTGTCCTTCACGTAAATAGCTGAGAATTCTATCAGTTGCCATGGTGTATATTTTGTCTTTGTGATAGAATCTTTACTGGCATGGCTAAAGATGTTACAGAAAAAGCTATGATCTTTGAATTATTATTTTCCTGTAGAGGAGACTAGCTAGAGGCTTAAAGAAGAAAAGTGCTTTTTAAAGGAGCAGCAGATCCTTGTTGTGTATGCCCACGTGAACACCAATCCTATGGGAAAAAAACAGCATGTTGTACTTTTTAACAATAAGGTGCCCACTATTACCAATGAAATAAGATCTGTACTAAAAGCATATGATTGGAAAAAGTCTGCAAAAAACAGTACATTTGAAACAAACCAATTAATTGAATTTAGTCTAAGCTAATTTTATCATTAATGAATGGCAATTGTGAGAAACATCCAAATTTGTTAGTCACAACAGTCTAAAAGACAGATTCATTTCATTTTTTAAAATATACTTTAAGTTCTGGGATACATGTGCAGAACGTGCAGGTTTGTTACATAGGTATACACGTGGCATGGTGGTTTGCTGCACCCATCAACCCCTCATCTACATTAGGTATTTATCCTAATGCTATACCTCCCCTAGCCCTTCACCCCCAAACAGGCCCCAGTGTGTGATGTTCCTCTCCCTGTGTCCATGTATTCTCATTGTTCAACACCCACTTATGAGTGAGAACATGTAGTGTTTATATTTCTGTTCCTGTGTTAGTTTGCTGAGAATGATGGTTTCCAGCTTCATCCATGTCCCAGAAAAGGATATGTACTCATCCTTTTTTATGGCTGCATAGTATTCCATGGTGTATATGTGCCACATTTTCTTTATCCAATCTATCATTGATGGGAATTTGGGTCAGTTCCAAGTCTTTGCTATTGTGAATACTGCTGCAATAAACATACATGCACATGTATCTTTATAGTATAATTATTTATAATCCTTTGGGTATATACCCAGTAATGGGATTGCTGTGTCAAGTGGTGTTTCTGGTTCTAGATCCTTGAGGAATTGCTACAGTGTCTTCCACAACAGATGCTGGAGAGGATGTGGAGAAATAGGAACACTTTTTTTTTTAAATTATACTTTAAGTTTTGGGGTACATGCACAGATCTTGCAGGATTATTACATAGGTATACACATGCCATGGTGGTTTGCTGCCTGCACCCCCCCATCACCTACATTAGGTATTTCTCCTAATGTTATCCTTACCTAATCTCCCTACCCCCTCCTCTCCCTCCCCTAAACCCCCACCCCTCCAACAGACCTAAGCGTGTGATGTTCCCCTCCCTGTGCCCATGTGTTCTCATTGTTCAATACCCACTTATGAGTAAGAACATGCATGTTTGGTTTTCTGTTCTTGTGTCAGTTTGCTGAGAATGATGGTTTCCAGATTCATCCATGTCCCTGCAAAGGACATGAACTCATCCTTTTTATGGCTGCATAGTATTCTATGGTGTATATGTGCCACATTTTCTCTATCATTGATGGGCATTGGAGTTGGTTCCAGGTCTTTGCTATTGTAAACAGTGCTGCAATTAACATATATGTGCATGTGTCTTTATGACAGAACAATTTAGAACTCTTTGGGTAGTATATAACCAGTAATGAAATTGCTGGGTCAAATGGTATTTCTAGTTCTAGATCCTTGAGGAATTGCCACACTGTCTTCTACAGTGGTTGAACTAATTTACACTCCCACCAACAATGTAAAAGTGTTTCGATTTCTCCACATCCTCTCCAGCATCTGTTCTCTCCAGATTTTTTAATGGTGGCCATTCTAACTGGCATGAGATGGTATCTCAATGTGGTTTTGATTTACATTTCTCTAATGACCAGTGATGATGAGCACTTTTCATGTTTGTTGGCCTCATATATGTCTTCTTTTGAAAGTGTCTGTTAATATCCTTTGCTCACTTTTTGATGGAGTTGTTTGTTTTTTTCTTGTAAATTTGTTTTAGTTCTTTGTAGATTCTGGATATTAGCCCTGTGTCAGATGGGTAGCTTGCAAATTTTTTTTCCCATTCTGTTGGTTGCCGGTTCACTCTAATGATTGCTTCTTGTGCTATGCAGAAGCTCTGGAGTTTAATTAGATCCCATTTATCTATTTTAGTTTTTGTTGCCATTGCTTTTGGTGTTTTAGTCATGAAGTCCTTGCCAATTCCTATGTCCTGAATGGTATTGCCTAGGTTTTCTTCTAGGGTTTCTATGATGTTGGGTCTTATGTTTAAATCTTTACCCCTCTAGAGTTACTTTTTGTTTAAGGTGTAAGGAAGGGGTCCAGTTTCTGCTTTCTGCACATGGCTAGCCAGTTTTCCCAATACCATTTATTAAACAGGGAATCCTTTCCCCGTTGTTTGTTTTTGTCCAGTTTGTCAAAGATCAGATGGTTGTAGATGTGTGGCATTACTTCCAAGGCCTCTGTTCTGTTCCATTGGTCTATATCTCTGTTTTGGTACCAGTACCGTGCTGTTTTGATTACTGTAGCCTTGTTGTATAGTTTGAAGTCAGGTAGCATGAAGCCTCCAGCTTTGTTCTTTTTGCTTAGGATTGTCTTGGCTATGTGGGCTCTCTTTTGTTTCCATATGAAGTTTAAGGTGATTTTTTTCCAGTGATGTGAAGAAGGCCAATGGTAGCTTGAGGAGGATAGCTTTGAATGTATAAATTACTTTGGGCAGTACGGCCATTTTCACAATATTGATTCTTCCTAACCATGAGCATGGAATGTTTTTCCATCTGTTTGTGTCCTCTCTTATTTCCTCGAGCAGTGGTTTGTAGTTCTCCTTGAAGAGGTCCTTCATGTCCTTTGTTAGTTGTATTTCTAGGTATTTTATTCTTTTGTAGCAATTGTGAATGGGAGTTCACTCATGACTTGGCTCTCTGTTTGTCTGTTATTGGTGTATAGCAATGCTTGTGGTTTCTGCACGTTGATTTTGTATCCTGAGACTTTGCTGAAGTTGCTTATCAGCTTAAGGAGATTTTGGGCTGAGACGATGGGGTCTTCTAAATATACAATCATATCGTCTGCAAATAGAGACAATTTGACTTCTTCTTTTCTTAATTGAATATCCTTTATTTCTTTTTCTTGCCTGATTGCTCTGGCTAGAACTCCCAATTCTGTATTGAATAGGAATGTGAGAGAGGGCACCCTTGTCTAGTGCCAGTTTTCAAGGGGAATGCTTCCAATTTTTGCCCATTCAGTATGATATTGGCTGTGGGTTTGTCGTAAAATAGCTTTTATTATTTTGAGGTATATTCCATCGACGAACACTTTTACAATTGGTGGGAATGTAAATTAGTTCATTTCATTTTTATATTAAAAATATTTTCTCAGGCTGGGTGCTGTGGCTCACGCCTGTAATCCCAGCACTTTGGGAGGCTGAGGTGGGCGGATCATGAGATCAGGAGATCGAGACCATCCTGGTTAACATGGTGAAACCCCATCTGTACTAAAAATACAAAAAAAAAATTAGCCATGGTTGATGTCATGAACCTGTAATCTCACCTAGTCAGGAGGCTGAGGCAGGAAAATCGCTTAAACCCAGGAGGTGGAGGTTGCATTGAGCTGAGATTGTGCCACTGCACTCCAGCCTGGGAGACAGAGGAAGACTCCAACTCAAAAACAAAAAAAAAAATTCTCAAACCCAATTCCATAAAGTCATTCATGATTAAAACATAACATTTTGCTGAAAAATTTACATCAAAAATTATCCTTTGTTTTAATTTCTTACCCTCGGGAAACCCTGGAGTAGGTTTATGATGCTTTATAAAATCAAATCAGAAGAATGAATATTCATTAAGCAAATATGATGCGCCAGGCTTTGCCTTAAGTCCTACAGATTGAACAAAGAAGGGTCCTGTTTCTTAAAATCTAGTAAAGAAAAATTTTAAGAACTGAAAGTTACAATAATATCCTGAGATAAAAGTAATACTTTAATAATGGAAAAGGACGTACAAGTCCAAGTACGAATACAAGTCAGACATTAAAATTCCTTTGGGAATCAGTAGTAAATCAACTATTTGACCAAAGCACAAGGTATGTGAAAATGGTAGGGCAGAAAGTCTGGAGAGATAAATTGGGTTAAAATTAGGGGCCTTAGATGCCAGGCTAAGGTCTTATAATTTGATTTTGTAGGGAACCCTTGAACATTTTTAATTCTAATCTTAAGTGAAGAAGTGGCAAAATCAGAGCAGCATGTTGTGGAAATGACACTTTCAGCTGTGTGCAGACTGGACAGAGAAACTACAGATAATACTGAGATGGAGGAAAAGGTTACTTCCATTTTTCAGATGGCTTAGGTCATTGTATGGACACAAGATAGACTCCCCCTCCTCCAAAAAATTTAGTTCCCATGTCTAGACTGATGATGTCTCATACACACACACACAGAGAGAGAGACACACGTATGAAAAGACTCACCACTTTCATGATGAGGGTTTCTAGGGAAATCATTGCAAACACCCAAGAAGGTCCAAAAATGGATTAAGAGATCAGGGAAAGGTCACTGGCTTGGAGTTTTATGACAATTAGGGGACAGGGCTGGGGTGAGGGTTCCCTCATACGTGCTGGGGCTTTGAACTTTCTCCCATGGGTGCCAAGGGAGGGAGCATCCAGGCCTTTTTTTTTTTTTTTTTTAATCAGCTTACCAATATATGGGACAGAAGGAGAAGGGGAATGATGTATATTGAAAGCTATCAACAATCAAACATCAAAAGGGGATCTAGGTGCTTTATTACACAAATACAGGCTGGTAAGAGTGCTCTCATGCCAACTCAGGGTGCTACATTAATATTATGAATAAGTTATAAGCCTCTATCTGCTAGAACCTGCTCTGAAGGAGAAAGCTCTCTAGAAAAAGGGATTTTCCTGAACATGGGGACATATAACATTTAATTTGTAGGCCCACTGAGGATTTTTGGAATGTCAAAGAGGTAGTCTCTAAGGCTTTGAAATAAATATCCCAGCAACTCTTGACCTTTTGTTCACTGCATTTCCCATCATAAAAATTCTAATATATTGCTTATGTTTGGAGGAAAGCATTTTTTAAAAGATGCAAAGCTAGATGGAGATTGTTTGCATCTAGGACCAGAGTTGTAATTTTTTTTGTTTTCAATCAACCCATCAGTTTTGTTTTGAGACTGTGTTACATATTCTCAGTTTATGTGTGTAGGGAGAATCATCTAGAGGATTTGTTTAAAATGCCTATTCTTGTCCTCAACCCCAGGGACTCTGGATAAGAATTCTTGGGCAGTACTCAGGAATGTGCATTATGACAGGTGTTTCTGATGCAGGAGATTATATGCCTCACTTGAGCAATGTTGCTCAACCACGTACTCAGCACTGCACCAGATACTGTAAAAGCTGCACACAAAGTCTAGCACGATTACAGGCAAAAAGAAGTGGACTGCTTTGCTGTCTTTTTCCCTATTTAACCAATCTTTTAGCTTCTGCACCTATAAATAGTATGAAAGCAAATATTAAAGCCAAGACTACAGTTCTGTTTAGTTACCACTCAGAATTTAGCAGTGCCTAAATGCTTGCTTCAAGAAAGGTGTTTATATGCTTTTTTCTAATTTAAATTTCACAAAGCTAAATTATTAACACGTTAAAGTGCAGAAAATTGAGGCTTGGAAAAATTAAGTGACTTCCTTAAAAAATACAGCCATGAACTGGGAAAGCCTGGTTTCAAACCCATTTTTGTCTAAATCAAACTTGTGTTATTAACCATGACACTCTGTTTACTGCCAGGAGTCTGGTGTTAGTTTTCTAGTCTCACTCGAGTGATGATTGAGATCCCATGGCACTCAGAACGGGGGAAAATTAGGCAGTTGCTCACTTAGTTTTGTCATATATTGACAGTTGAATAACAGGTATGCATCTGCTGCCATAAAAGTCTCTGTCTCCTAGGATAGAACTTTCCTTATTGACTGGCATTGCAGTCTTTTTCATAGGCTTCGCTAAGACCTGAGTTTTTTCAGATGCTTCCCTGAAAGCACAATTTGTCTGGTTTAGAACAATAATTTGTGGACCAGGTGCTTTCCAGAGGCTGAGAGAGCCTAGGGTGGCTGGAAGAGACTAAGTGAGAAAAAGGGTGACATCCTTTGGGACTAGGGACATATACAGGCTCAGATCATACTGGGCTCTGGGAATCATGGTCAGAAATTTCATTTTGATTTTAAATACAGTGGGAAACAGATGCAATATTTTATACAAGGGACTTAGTGTTCTGATTTATATCTTAAAAATAGACTTTTGGTGGCTATGTGAAGAACGGATGAAAGGGAACATGAGCTGAAGTGGGAAGTTGAGTAAGAAGGTTGTTTTACCCTCTGAATACCTTAAGTGTGTAAAAGTTCCTCCTGAAGGAAAAGCTAACAAAAGAAGTTTTACGGACCGAATGTTCATGTCTCCCTAAAAGTCATATGTTGAAATTCCAACCTCCAATGTGATGGTATTAGTGGGTAAGGTCTTTGGGAGGTAAGTAGGTTGTGAAGGTAGAGACTTCATGAATGGGCTTAGTGACTTATGAAAGGGACCCAGAGAGCTCTTTTTCTGTTCTCTGCTATGTGAAGATACAATAAAACGATGACCATCTGCAGACAAGGAAGTGAGCCCTCAACAAACAATGGATTTGCGGGCACCATGATCTCACACTTCCCAGTCTCCAGAACTGTGAGAAATAAATATTTATTGTTTTTAAGTTACCCAGTCTATGGTATATTTATTACAGCAGTCTAAACTGATTAAGACAGCAGGAAAACTGGTATTTCTGTCTAGATAAAGTAGGAACTTAGAAAAAAATTCTAGAATTCTTTCTACCTCCTCCCCAAAGTAAGTCTAGAGAGAAGGTAAGAAGTAGTGGGAGAGACCATCAACACTTGAGCATTTTCAGATTTCCTTTTTTTCTTCTTTTTTATCCTTCTAAAATTCTTCCAAATATTTTAAATATTTAAATATTTTAAAGTCCATTTCAGCAGTGTTGACTCTGAGAGCCTGCATATCAGGCAAGTGTTTAAGATAATGAGACCTCTGTAGGAAATGATATATGGAAATATCCTCCTAGAAGAGTTGAAGAAGAAACTTTCTTTCTTTCCTTTCTTTCTCTTTCTTTCTTCCTTTCTTTCTTTCTCTTTTTCTTTTTCTCTCTCTTTCTCTTTCCTTCTTTCTTTCTTTCTCTCTTTCTCTTTTTCTCTCTCGTTCTCTCTCTCCCTCTCTCTCTCTCTTTCTCTTTCTCTCTCTCTTTCTTTCTCTTTTCTTTCTCTTTCGACAGAATCTCACTCTGTTGCCCACACAAGAGTGCAATGGTACGATCATGGCTCACTGCAACCTCTGCCTCCCACATTCAACCAATTCTCCTGCCTCAGCCTCCCGAGTAACTGGGACTACAGATGCCTGCTACTACCATGCCCTGCTAATTTTTTTGGTATTTTTAGTAGAATGGGGCTTTGCCATGTTGACCAAACTGATCTTGAACTCCTGACTATAGGTGATTTGCCTGCCTTGGCCTCCCAAAGTGCTGGGATTACAGGCGTGAGCCACTGTGCCTGGCCAAAAATCTTTTTGTTGACAGTGGATAAGCAGCCAGCTTTGCATCCCTCCCCACCCCAACCATGGCCCCTTTCACACTCAGCCCCAGAATGCTGGCAGGAACCGATAACCCTCCAGAGGGTTATTGGTAAAGCACCCATGGAGTGGCTTGAAGATGGCACCCCCTTGGGCTGAGAGCAGGTTTCTGCTTGTCTGAGATAACGTGACTCGAGCTGCTTGACCAGGACAGAATGCTGGTTTCACATAGGCCGTTCTTTTCCACACATATTACTGAGCACTCCTTTGATTGCAAATGACAGAAACCCAACTTGAATTACCATAATGAAACAGGATATTTATTGTGAGGATAGAAACATGTCTCACGGAAACTAAGGTTGGAAAGACAGCTGGGTCTCCAGAACAGTGGGAATTAGGTTCTTGAAAATCCTCTCCAACTCCCTGCTTTCATTTTTGACCAACTTTATCTCATCACAGGAAATGTGGCTGCTGAACTCTCTCAGAGCTTTAGCCATGTAGAAGGGGGAGATCATGTGATTCTCTTATTCCAAGTCCAGAACTGCAAGAGAAGAAGCTTGTTGGTCCTGCTGGAGAAAGGGTCTTCCTCCTGGAAGTCATTTGTGCTGAGGCGGTGGCACTGGGCTTATAGTGTGAACCCTACAGTACCATGGAGGTGGATAACAGGGGCAGCTATCTTAGGAGAGTTGAAAAAACAATTTTCTTCAGGAATCTCCAATTATTGCTAGAAGAGTGCTAGGTAAAAAGCCCCAAAGTCATCAACTACATAAGAGATTTTGTGAAAATTGATGAAAAGCAGGTTGATTACTGCCCAACCTAAACAACCAGAAAACAAGAAAACATTCAGTCCAAGGGGATATATGAAAATCAAGAGAATCCAGTGAATAATGAAAAAAGACTGGTATTATATTTTTCTGTTAACTGTTATTTGGGTAAGCAACTATTTCAGAAGGGATTGGTTCCTTTGCTTTATCTCATTAAATGTGATGCTAATGCCTGCAGATTGCATCTTCCCACAATAAATAAAATACTGTATACATTCATGTAGCAAAGGTCTTCTTAGCCCTTTCCCTACCCTCTTCCCAATTCCTAATCTGCTGTGTGTGAACTTTGAGGTAAGCCTGTTGGAGAGCCTTGGGGGAAATGGGGCACAAGTGCCACATGGTTAATGAGGACACTCCTGGTTTACTCGGCACAAAGGGTGTGTGAGTCAAAATTCTTCAGAGAAACAGAGCCAACAAGATGTGTGTATATGCAGACAGAGACAGAGACAGTGATTTATTTTAGGGAATTGAGTCATGTGATTGTGAAGGCCTGGTTAATCCAAAATCTTCAGGATAGGCCAACTGACTGGAAACTCAAGGAAGAGCTGCAGTTAGAGTCTGAAGGCTGTTTGCTGGCAGAATCCTTCCTCCCTGGAGGACATCCGCCTTTGTTCTATTAAGACATTCAACTATGAGGCCCACTCACACTATGGCGGGCACTCTGCTTTACTCAAAGTCTACTGACTTAAATGTTCATCCCATCCCAAACACCTTCTCAGGAATATCCAGAAGAACATTTGAATATCTGGCCATTGTGGCCCAGCCATATTTACACATGAAAGTAACAACCATCACAAAGGGGAAGTGGCAGACTACCAGGCAAGGCTGGAACAGAACTGGAAAGTAGAAAGTAGAAGTGGCAGACTACCAGGCAAGGCAAGAATGGAACTGGAAAGTAGAAATTCATGAACAATATCATGTCAGCCTAAGAAGCAGGGCGAGTGGTTCTTCAGACTTCTGGAGCCTGGAAATCTTTACAGTTACAGTGGAAGAAGGAAAGAAACTGTGAGAGGGGGACAGATGGGGAAGGAAGAGCCTCCTAATGGCCATAGTAGGAACATTTCTCAACATAGCGATGGATTCCCATGGTGGGAAGAGTGACCATGTGGGTACATGTTGGAGAAATGACAAAAGCCTGAGAGGCAGGAGTGACAGTGGTGCCCTAGGCGTCCTCTTCCTGCCTATGGCAGAGTGGTGTGCATGTCTTACAGCTCCTCCCTGTGGCCTGTTGCAGTCTGCATGTGAAATAGAAACATGCAGGCTGACTGTGGCCTTTAAGCTGTGTGGCATTGGGCCAGGAAAACCTTTGCAATGATTCTCAGAGGCCATGTAACAACATATACAATGTCAGATAACCTAGGAATGCTCTATTTCCAGGGCCAGATGGACACATTCAGGGAGGCCAACAATTTAGTACTCTCTCAAACCAATATTTGAATGAGACTATTGTCCTATCTTTTTTGTTACTGTTGTTGGCATGGGAAGGAACTGAGTTTCCATGAAAAATTACATAGCCTGGTTTATTATGTTTGCTGTCTTCTTCTCAAAAACAACCCATTTGCATAAGCCCATTAGTAAACAATTTGGTGTTGGTTGAGGATTTTTGATTGGGGAATAGAGGAGGGATTCAAAAAAGGTGATTTCTCCTGCATAACCAGAAGATACTTTCTTATTATATCTTATGAATAAATGTGTTTCTTCCCTTATGTCTTTCTTGGGAATCTTGGTTGCCTCTCTCTTTTTCTCTCTGGTGCTTGGTCTTTTTGCCTCCTGACTGCTCTTTCCTGAATATTTACCTCCCTTCATGTCTGTATTTCTGCCTTTCTGACAAAGAGCAGTTTCACACCCGTCTAGCTCTATCTCCATCCAAGTTATGACTGGGGGAATTGGTTTAGTGAATGGGCTGGACTCTAGGGTATAATCCAGATACAACTTTTTCTTTCCTCACCACTTATCTTCAAATGTGTGGCATCTCCTTTCCCTTCTCTTTTGGTGACACCACAGATTCCCAACAAAGAAGTAAGAAGACTATATTCCCACAGCAGTGGTGCAGATCTGTCACAACAAATGAAAAATTACATTGTGAACAGAGAAGCAGAGGGGAGAAGTCTGCTAAAAGCCACTCAAAAGTGAGAGATAAGCTAGGTTTGCAAAAGACAAAATTCCTTTTGCAAACTGTGCTGATCTGTAACTCACCAGATGAGATACGTGCAAAATTAGGCACTAGCTGCACAGCTCCAATTTCCACAGCTAGAATTTCAGAGGCATGGGCTTCATTGTTAATGAGGTTGACCTTTACCCAATAAATGAAGGTATTGATCTATGAATGATTTTTGATTTGGGAAAAATAGCTTTAATCATTTATTTGCTTAGATTTATGTTCCCTTCTCTTTATGTAACATCTTACTTCCCCATATCCACATGTTTCATGCCTCTTTCTTAGGATTAATAAATGAAGAGCTTGATGGTGAACACTGATGCCTGCAGCTCACTGAGCAGAGCCCCTTCTCTCTCACTGAAGTTGATTCTGAAAGCAGACCAGGCCCTAATTATGACCACAAGCTCACTGCCTGCATCAGTGGTTCAGGGTGAGAAGTTACACCAAGAGCCAGCCTTAAAAAGTATCTTGTTGACTGAGTGCAGAGGGTCATGCCTATTATCCCAGCACTTTGGGATGCTGAGGCAAAAGGATCATTTGAGACTAGCCTGGGCAACATAGTGAGACCCCCATCTCTACAAAAGCTTTAAAAAATTAGCTAGTTGTGGTGGTACATACCTTGGTCTCAGCTACTTGGGAGGCTGAGACAGGAGGACTGTTTGAGCCCAGGAGTTCAAGGCTGCAGTGAGCTGTGATTGCAACTACTGCACTCTAGCCTGGGTAGCAGAATGGGACCCTGTTTCAAAGAAACTGTGTCTAACTACATTCCTGCTCTTCCCACTCTTGTTTTATTTGATTGCTTCTATACTCTCATGATCCTCATCAAGAGAGAAAAGGCCTTTGCTGGCTCCTGTCTCATGATGCAGAGAGGTCTGGACTGGGGCACAAATTGATTTTTTGTGTAATAATAATACCAACCAAAACAATGGGATTTTGAAGATTTAATGAAATAATCTTATTAAATGTAAAGTATTATATAAATGTCACTCAATTTAATTTTAATTTTCTGAGCTGCTGGCTTACAAGACTTAGGATTTTTTTTGGTGGGGGGGGAGGGAACAGAGTCTCGTTCCTTCGCCAGGTGCCAGGCTGGAGTGCAGTGGCACAAACTCGGCTCACTGCAACCTCTGCCTCCTGGTTCAAGCAATTCTCCTGCCTCAGCCTCCTGAGTAGTGGGACTACAGGTGTGCGCCACCATGCCCAGCTAATTTTTTTTTTTTGTATTTTTAGTAGAGATGGGGTTTCACCATGTTGGTCAGGATGGTCTCGATCTCTTGACTCAATTACTATTAATGTAATTGAGTACTTATAGTTATGTAATTGAGGGCATCTGATGACAACTTTAGGTGACTGCTTAGAACTTATCAAAATGCATACTTTAGAAGACGTCAGTCTATGTGTCTGTGTCTTTCCTAAGTATGAGTTGCTTATATGCATGCGTTTATTTGTAGACATACTGTAATCTCACTCCCGCCGTTTGTGAAAACAAAGGGACTTGAAAAGCTTTGCAAATAAGAAGTTGTAATTGTAGAGTTTTTAAAAGATTGACTTCAAAATGGAAATATATTTTATTTTCCTCTGATTAGGAAAATTTAAAAGCTCATAAAAGTCTCTAGTATTTGATAAAGTACAAGGAAAATGTTAATAATTACCTATAATTCTCTAGTCAAGAGATTAGCTCTATTAATCTATAAATATATGGAATACTCTACATAAATTATGCACATATTTCTATTTCAATAAATAAACTTTATATATCATTTTTTATAATTCAGTTTGAAATAATTTCACATTTAAAGAACACCATATCCCTTTCATGCAGATTCCCCTGTATTAACATTTTACCATATTTGCTCCTTTATCCTCTCCATTTCTCTCTCTCTCTGTCTCTCTCTCTCTATCTCTCTCTCTGTGTGTGTGTGTGTGTGTGTGTGTGTGTGTGTGTGTGTGTGTTTATAATCTCCATCATCATTAGTATCTTTCTGAATCATTTTGACAAAAAGGTGCAAACACAGTGCCCCATCATCTATCTATACATCCTCCTTTGTGTACTCCCCCTAACCCCACACAAGGACACTTCCTACATTTCTACTAATCAACCTTCCCAATCAAGAAATTAACATTGATCTTACATTACCCTCCTATCCACAGACCCCATTTAAGTTTCCGTAATGGTCTCTGTAATGTCCCTTTTCCCTTTCTGAACCCAGGCCACACTCCAGAATCAGGTGCTGCATCTAGTTGTCATCTCTCCAGTTACTTTCTAACCAAAACAGCTCCTAATTCTTTCCCCATCTTCCATGGCCTTTATGTGTTAACTTCTGTACTCTGTCTTTAATTCTGTATTCATTCTGTATAATTTCCCTTTATCTGAGCCTGTCCAGTGATTCTCCATGCCCAGACCCAGGCCATGCATTCTTGGTGGCAATGCTAAAGACATGATGCTCTGCTTTTCCTAGGGCATCACATTAGTGGAGAGCATGATTCAAATTTCACACATAAAATTAATATGCATCCTACATCACCATCCTACAATCATGATGCAAAACTCGATCACTTCATGTAGTGGATGATCTGGCTCCCAAAGATGTCCTAGCCTTAAACCTAGCAACCTGCAAATATATTATCTTAAATTGCTAAAAAGACTTTGCAGATGTATCAAAGACTTTGAGAGAAAAAGATGATCCTGGATTTTCCAGGTGGGTATAATCTAATCACATTAGTTCTTTATAAAGAACAAAGCCTTTATTAAAACTACAGAGAGCTAGAGAGGCAGCAGGGTGAGAGGAACTCAGCCCACCAATGCTGGCTTTGAAGATAGAGGAAGGAGGCCATGAGCTGAGAAACAAGGGCAGCCTCTAGAAGCTGGAAAAGGCAGAGAAATGGCTTCTCCCCTCTAGTCTCCAGGAAGCAACAGTCCTGCCAACACCTTGATATTAGTCCAATAAGACCTGTGAAGATAATGAATTAGTATTGTTTAAGCTGCCAAGTGTGTGGCATAATTTGTTATGGCAGCAATTGAAAATTAATACACATGGTCAAAATGACTGAAAGGCACTGAAATGGATGGGGCTTATCTGGGTGTAAAAGGTTAATAGGAGAACATCCTCCTTCTGTTGTGTCTGAACATATGCTTGAGAACAAGGGCTTGGCAATGGTCAGAAACCAAGGGAGTTCTAAAATGCCAACAAATGGGCACTAGAAAATATAGTACAGTAACAGTTTCATTCTTGGACTTTACCTCACCAAACCTATGCACAATGGGGAATGGCAACTTTTCAAGAAGTTAGGGAGGAGAAGAAGCAGCTAGAACATCAAAACAATGAACAAACAAACCAACAAACAATAAGCCCAAATAAACCAAAGCCAAACCAAACCAAAAACATATATGCACCTCACCAAAGGAGTTTAGATTTTATCCTGAAGACCTCAGAGAGATTCTGGAGCACCTTAAGCATTTCCATCCAGCTTCTCCCAAAATCTGTACACTAGCTTTCCATTTTTAAATGTAGCCTCCGATTGTCTCATGGATCCTAGTTCCACACTCAAATTCCAGACCAGTAGCAACCCTGATTCCTTTTGTATCCTTTCCTTCCTTTTTTCCCCCTCCTTCCTCCTTCTCTCCCTTCTTCTGTCTCTTTCTCTCTCTTCTTCCCTCTCTCCCTTCCTTCTTCTTCCTTCCTCCCTCCCTTCCTTCTCCTCCCACCCTCCCTTCCTTCCTCTCTCTCTCTCTCTCTGTCCTTCTTTCTTTCTCCTTCCTACCTTTCTTTTTTTTTTCTTTCTCTTTCCTTCCTTCCTTCCTTCCTTCCTTCCTTCTTTCTTTCTTTCTTTCTTTCTTTCTTTCTTTCTTTCTTTCTTTCTTTCTTTCTTTCTTCTTTCTTTCTTTTCTTTCTTTCTTCTTTCCTTCTTTCCTCTCTCTCTCTTCTTGGTCTCTTTCTTCCTTCCTCCCCGTCTCTCTTTCCTCTCTCCTTCCTTTCCCTTCCTTTTTTTGTCTCTTCTCAGTCATTATGAAAAATAGTGCGTGTTCCTAGAAAGTTCTCCAAGCATGTGTTTCTGATTTTCCTGACATGTCTCTGTGCTTACTGCCCTCTCTGCCTGAGTTTTCCCCACTCTACCACCACCAAGCCCATGCCTGGAAAACTACCACTTACACTTTACCACGAAGGCTAATTCTCTGGTCTTTCTCTAAGTTCCTAGGGTGGATCACTTTCTTCTTTGAGATACTACTGTATCTTTCCTATTTCCCAACTATAACACTGTGTTGACATTATTTCTCCCTCTTCTCCATTTTCTTCTATCAGACCCTAAGCTCCCTTTCAAAATGTATGCTGAGTGGTTTCACATTATGTCTGCCACATAATAGATATTGATTGAGTGAGTGAAAGAGACTGCCAAGGACACTTTCTGGAATTTGCTGAGATTGGTGTGTTCTACACATACCATTCATCCTATGAAATATAAGATGCCAGTCATTTTCCTAATGCACAGTGATGCTGTCAGCCTAGGGTGGAATTGGCCAACACCATGCCCTGGCCAAGATACACTAGTTCTATTCAGACCCTTCCTGTGCCCAGGCTTCTGCAGGGGCCAGAGGGCAGCAGCAATTCTCGGAAGGGTCAGGAAGTGGAGGCTGAGCATGGCCTTTGGCACCATGGAGTAGAAGAGTGGGAGGCTGAGAATTCTCCCCAGGGAAGTGGCAGGAGATAAGCCCTCCTGTGGACTAAGGCTCCAAGCCACCAGCATGCACTCCATTGCCTAATTAGCCTTCATTTCAAAAACACAAATTCAAAGATAAAACGGAGAATTTCAAGATGATAACCACAGAGCGTTATGGGGCCCTTGTGAATGTGAGGCCCTGTGAGACTGCACTGTGGCATGTTCCTGTAGCTGGCCCTGGCTGGAAATGTGTGAAAGGTTATCCAGCCTAGCCTTCATCTGTTGCTTGGGTCTGTTTCTTGTGCTGAGTTTTCTTGCTTCAGCCTTTGATTTTTGATGCATTATACTTCATCTTAAAACACAGCTTTCTTTTCCATGTCAGTAATTACTTTAATAATTCCCTGTGTCTGAAATCTTCCATAGAAAAAGTGGAATATGAGGTGATTGTAAAAGATCCATTAAAGTGCAAAGAGCCAAGAAAAAAAAAAAGAAAAAGTGGAATAAATGTACTGTCAATTTTCAGGGATAGTGTATTGATATTCTTAAACAATAAAAAATACTGCTTGATTGACTTTAACTGGATTGAATTAAATTTTGTCTCCAGAATTCCCCACCCTTTGTTTTGATTCTCAAAGGCATG
The DNA here is from genome assembly GCF_001604975.1 of Cebus imitator. Taxonomy (NCBI): domain Eukaryota; kingdom Metazoa; phylum Chordata; class Mammalia; order Primates; family Cebidae; genus Cebus; species Cebus imitator. The sequence goes on along the minus strand of NW_016107411.1, from coordinate 139,647 downwards.
ATTTAATTCTCTAAGGGAACTCTTTTGACTTACTAGCTTTCATGGTTTATTTTGAGTGTAAAATTAGGTCTCACAATTGTTTGCAAGTCTAAGTCTGAGGAATGAGAATATTGTAGGTTGATGTCCTACTTGGAAAAACACACTTCAAACTCCCAAAGAGATGGATATGAGTTTTTTGTTGGTTGTTTTTATTTTTCAAGATTTGTGATAAACAGTGGAGATTTATAATCCTACTGAAAACATTTTGGCCTCAGATGGACTAATTCCTGTAAAGTCTCTCTTCTAGAAATTTGTACGATATGATTTTCTTAAAACAGGACCTTGAAATCATAACTTCTCATGGCACAGCTGGTACACTTTGTTCCTCCTGGCTTCAAAGAAAATTATAATCTTAGGATGTGTCCAATACCTCTTAAAATACACCCTGACTCATCTCTCAGGCTCCAGGCCCCGTATTTCACTGTAAATCCGGTATCTAAATACACAGGTTGAAGTCTCAGGGGATGTGAACTTGGTTAGAGTCAAACTCTACTTAAAATATGCAATCGCCACTGGCTTTCGTTGTTTATTTCTGAGAGATTTCTCGTTCATTCAACAAAACTGGGTTGGAAGTAATGGTGAGGAACTCATCAGCTCAAGCCACGTAAATGGGAAAAAAATGGGGAATGGACACTTTGAGGGCCAGTAAGATAGACATAAAGCATATACCCCTGGATAGGGCTGTTTTCCATAAACTTAATCAGGTCTAGAAGTAATTCTCTACTGCTCCCAGTCTCCACTTGCCCAGACATCCCAAAGAACACCTTGTTTCACTTGCAGAGTTGATGGAGGGGTACAGTAGCTGAAATGGTGTGGCACTGGAAGGTCACAATGACAGAAGGAGAAAGGGGGGTTCAAAAAGGCTGGTTGGCATGCCCTGATTCAATGGTGTGCTGGAGAAGGCTTGTATTAGCTTAAGAGAGCTGATTCTTAACTACATTGATGACCTGAAATTGGCCATGAAAATCACTATATACTACCAATCAAGTTTCATCTGTCCCCCACCTCAAAGTTGACTGGCAGGTCACTGATATTAAGCTTACACTGCTCTCTAGAAATGTTCTCTGGCTCCCTCTGGTTGCCTGTGGCACTTCCTTTTTGATGTTCTTGTGGCCCTTACCTCTATTTGTCATCATTACATATATACATGCCCGATTCATGGCCATATGGGGCCACAATTTCTAGCATTTAGCTGATGCTTGACAAATGTCCCTTGTATCAATGGGCACATAAAATGCATATTTTTCAGGTGTACATTAAAACTAAGAAAAGATTGATCTTTGCTAACAGAACTTTTTTGTTTATATAACATTTAGTGAGCTCCTATCCTGTAATTGTACTAGGCTCTGGGGATTTACGAAAGAGCAAGGCATGCTTCTTTTATTAAAGAACATGGTTTACTGAGGAAGACATGTATTGCTTTCTCTTTGTATTAATATGTCCTTCTGTCTGTTTCTACATGTTTTTTACATGTTTTCATTAGTTGGTTTGCTAAGTTATGATGAAACTCCAATGTGTACAAGTTTATATACAGAATAAGATCTGAAGGGCCACATACCAAAACATTAACGGTTTACTTCTGATGTGCAGATAGGATAGGAAAACATAATATTTTTTGTTTGTACTGTGTATACTGTTTGAGTTTTTTGAGTACATACTATTTTATACTTAAAATATCTAAGAATAATTTTTTAAAACTTGTATAGTTAATACAAATTCAAGAATGTGAAGTGGTGGGGGCATGAGGGAGTTGGGGAGAAGTTTCAGGGTGAAACTGTTCCACCTCAGATCATCAGGCAGTAGTTAGTTTCTCATAAGGAGCGTGCAACCTAGATCCCTTGCATGCACAGCTTGCAGTAGGGCTTGTGCTCCTATGAAAGTCTAATGCCACCACTGATCTGACAGGAGGGAAAGCACAGGTGGTGATGCTTACTGGCCATTTATTTACCTCCTGCTGTGAGGTCTGTTTCCTAATGGGCCACAGACTGGTACTCCATGGCCAGGGAACTGGGGACCCCTGCTGTAGGGAATGAGAATCACCTGGAGATTTTTAACCAAAGGATGATGAGATTCAATCTATATTTTTGGATGATAACAGCTAAAATGAAGAACGAGGTTGCACTGGTGAGAGGCAGACTGAGCCTAATGATAAATTATCATTTGGTCTTTATATAACAAGACTGTTTCTCTACCTAGTTTTGGGTGGAAATAACTTGCACTGGGAGTTCCTAGGGTGTGGTATACAAGTCCTTATGTGGCTATAAGAACAGAAAGTCCAGACACTCAGTCTCTTCTTCTTTCAGCTCTAATGTCATTGCTCTCTTGTATCCTAGAATCTAAGTGTTGGCAAGGCAGAAATTCTGTCTTGTTCTGAGTCATGTGGGTGGACAATGGTGGTGAAGGAAAGAAAGCTCCTAGCAGCGGCTGGCCTTGCTGGAAATACAGAGATGGAAGATCTCTGTTCCAAGGATATTTAATGGTGTCAGGATATAGGCCACAAATTGTCATTTGAGGGTGGCCTGGCTTATACTGGGTAGCACTGGCTTCAAATCAACTGACCTTTGAGTTATAAAGATGTCAGTTCCTTCATGTGGTGACTTTCATATGTGTTAATCTCCTCCTGTAGGGTGGGTTCAGGTAAAATGAGTGAAAGATAGGTGAGAATCCATGGGATACCACCCACTGGATGTGAAGCACCTCACATGGGGTGAGGTGACCTGTTAGATCCCTCCAGCAGAAGAGGCAGGCAGGGAGGTAAAGCACGATTTGGTATTGATTTGACTCTGCCTGCTCTTGTTGCTAAACACTATGTGCTTTCCAGGAACTTGGAAGTGGTGCTGGGTGAAACCTCTGCCTTGACAGTCTTTTCCTGATCTGAGCAATTCTTAGAGGGGAGGTCACTTCCTGTTCATTGTTCAGTTGAGATCACTTTAGACCATAAGTCTGAGGTCCTGTTTATCATCCATAGAAATGGTTCTCTTTTTTTTTTTTTTTTTTTTTTTTTTTTTTTCATTATATACCCAGCCAGGTCCTAGCATAGGCCTTCCCAGAAACAATGGGTCAGGACCAGTTCTAGTGTCTTCCACATCTTAGAAATTAAACCACCACCTCATTTTCTGTTTCTAACTGAAATCTAGGGCCTATCTACTGGCTTCAGGCCTTCCTACCTTGGTGGTAACTCTAATTTGAATATTTTGTTATGCTCTCTGTCCCTGTAGCTTGATTGGTGTTATTCTGAAAAGATCTCAACTCATGCATTTATTTGTTCAACAGGTATTGGATTTTTTGAGTGCTAATGTGAGTCAGACACTGTGTGAGGCATTAGGAATATGATAGTAAACAAAGAGAACCTTGGGCCTGCCATAATATTGCTTAAAGCCAAGGGTAGGATTGAAATATTAAACGAAGAATAACGATGTAAATGCAAAGCCACAACTGTAATGGGTAATGATGGAATGCTACAAGGTAAAATTACATGAAAGGAGAATCATCTAGTAAGGAAAGTCTGAGGAGGCTTCCCTCAGGAAGTGATAACCCCACCAAGCTCTTCCTTTAAGAGTAGAAGGGCCTAGGTTTCTGGGCAGGTCGCTTTACTTCCTACTAGGAAGTGAAGCAATATTTCCCAGGTCACACTAAAAAATGAGAGGTAAAGGGGTCCCATTAGACTGTAGCTCTAGTTCTAGTTCTATGGGACTTACCCATATTCACATTACTGAGGGATACTCAAGTGACTCTTTGAAGGACAAAAAGATAAGCTTCTTCAGAATAAAAAGAAAGCCAACAGATATACCCTGCTAAATGTATTAAAATGTCACTTAATATTTATAGAATATCACTGAAGTGTAGAGTCCCTTCCCAACACTTACATCTTGAGGGGCCAAATAGCCATTTTCCACTTACTTTAGGTACTTTCCCTGCTCTGAGGGTCCTGTTCCATAGCCAGCCTGCTAAAGCCTGATTCCAATCACTGTCTCCAATTTTCAAGGTCTTTTAGGATCTTTGAACAGTAATTATTTCTTTTCTCTTCACAAAGAGACTTTCTATAAATTGCCTGTGACTAGAATTGATTCAGATATTTAGGTATAATGCTGAAGAAATGTTGAGGTGTAAATATAGTTGTTAGGTGACAAATTCTGCTTTCTGAAACTCCTAGGTTGGGATTTCCAGCCATAAGCAAGGGTGCCATTTGGCATTTCTGGGTGGGGAGCCTGACTGACAAGCTCACTTCTCAGGAACAAGGAGCACCCGCCACCTGGCATTCGTTATTAGCAGCTGTGTGATTGCACCCCATGGTGACATGTCACAAACTTCTCTTCAGAATTCCCCAAGCTAAGAGGAGATTCATCAGTCAGGATGTTGGGAACCGCACAGGCAAGTACCTTGATTTTTGAGGAAAATTTATCTGGCTTATGAATCATAAAAATAAGTGCCACATATTTAGGAAGAGGTACCAGGTTGTGTGGATGTGGAGAAATTGAAATATATACAAATATACATACACCAACTCCTTCTTCTCCAAAGAGACCCCCTCAAAATGATGACTTCCAGAGCACATGAATGAAAATGATCGCAATGAGTTTAAAATAGTTAACATTATTTTGCAAGTCATTAAATGCTCTGCAAGTTATAACCCAGTGGACTCACAAATTAAACAGGGCTGATTGATAGTAAAACAATAAATTAGGCAACATACGGGAGTATTTGACTGTTGTTCAGAAATTAACCAACTCTAACATGTAGGAGTAATTAAAATAATTCCACCGGGCGTGGTGGCTCACGCCTGTAATCCCAGCACTTTGGGAGGCCGAGGCAGGTGGATCACAAGGTCAAGAGATCGAGACCATCCTGGTCAAAATGGTGAAACCCCGTCTCTACCAAAACTACAAAAAATGAGCTGGGCATGGTGGCGCGTGCCTGTAATCCCAGCTACTCAGGAGGCTGAGGCAGGAGAATTGCCTGAACCCAGGAGGCCGAGGTTGCGGTGAGCCGAGATTGCACCATTGCACTCCAGCCTGGGCAACAAGAGTGAAACTCCGACTCAAAAAAATAATAATAATAATAATAATAATTCCAAAATAATGGAGCTTATTAATGTTGGAAACCTGAAGAGACAATCCAACTGTATTTATTTAAAATACTTATGTTTTGTACTTATGTATTTTTTTCATGTCGATGGTTCCTTGTGAGCATCAATACAACCTTTTTTTCTTACATGTTGACATGACTTTATTTCTTGTTTTTGATTACAAACAAAACATGTTCATCATGAGTAACTCAAAGAGGTATAAGAAGAGATATAAAATTAGAAGGAAGTTCACAGGGAAATTCCAACTGAGATAATTATTGTAAAGAATTGTGTCAACATCCTTGCAGATGAGAGGCATATATGCAGTAGATATCACTTTAATAATTTTACCCTTGCTACAAAGTTAAGACATTGTAGTATATGCATAGTTGATTCCCTTTTCTCCTATTCTCTAGGAAGGAAATTTTGTCCACTTAGCATATTCTTCTTTCTTCACCTTATTTTTCGGATTGTGGTAACCAGTGAAGAAAAAAAAAAAGGAAGAAGGAAGAGGGACAAAAGAGAAGTGGCTGATCTGTTTGGGTATCATTGTGATGTCTTTGGCTGAGAGTAGAAAAGAGTATTGGGGAAGAGAAAGCCTTCAGGAGCTAGTAAAATGTGAGAATTAGAGAACAAGATTAAAGAGGTGGGATACAGAAGCTATTTTAAGATGCGGTGGTGTGGGTTAGGAATTGTAGGTTCTTTAATGTTTTCTGAAAATGGAGAGCTAAGGCTGAAATTGCTCTGTAATGTCTTTTTGTTGCTGGGCTGTTTCTGTGAATGTGATACTGTGCTGAATTAAATCACAGTGAATTTGGAATTTATTTGATTTACACATAAATGGGATTATATCAACCATACTGCTTTGTAATTCCTTTTGTCTTGAAAATATGTCATGGAGCTTCTATTTGAGTCAACAAATATGACTTATACGATTCTTTTCAGTGGATGCATAGAGTCTCTTGCGTTAACACTTCACATCTTTTTGAACTAGTCTCACGTTGGTGGATGTTTTGGTTGTTTCTAATTGTGATGAACATCTTGTGTATACTTGTATATTTATGTAACTGCTTCATTGGGATAGATTCCTGGATATAAATTTTCTGCATCAAATGATATGTACATTTTAAATTTTATTACATAATACCAGCAAAGATCCATGCTGATTTATATTCCTCTCACTGTGTATTAAAGTCCTATATCCACAAAAATCTCATTTTTATCATTTCTTATTAGTTGGAAAAGATTAGCACAATTTTGACAACATATCTACGGTATACATATGAAGAAACTGAAACCTGGAGAGATTGAAGGATTCTTGCCTAAGGTGTTAGAACTGAGATAGTTCTAGTTTGTTAGCCTCTTTAGAGGTGTCATGTTCCTGGAAGAGCCAGATGATAATACATCTGTCAGACTTTATAGAAACCATCCACAGGGAAAAGGAAGATACTTAAAACTGGCAAATGAAACAATTTCCAGTTTAATCTATCTGTGTAACAAGGGCATACACACCACTGTGACAAGATGATGTGTGTAAAAGTACTTTGTAAATCACTGGAGATTGAGGCACTGTTTGGAAAAACAATCACCCCTTTCATCTGGATAATTAGGACTGTGTATTTTAGCTAATAGACAGGAATTATAAATGTTGCGGTTTGACCTTGTATTCGAGTGTCATTTTTATCATCTGTAACCCAATAGCTAAATTCCTAGTAAATGAAGCATTTATTATAAAAATGTGCTGACACAGTACTAAATCTGGATCACTCGTCCTTGCTCTAACCTGATGATTAAAGACCAGAATGTCCGATTCTGTACTGTCTCATCGCAATTGTATTACAGACAGTGCTCTTCCGCTATTAATCCATGGCCCCAGGTTGCCTCTGATCTTGGCCCAGGAGGCCTATTGACTCCATGATCATTTATACTCATTTTGTCTCTAGAAACACTGATCCAGACAGCCCTTTTTGAGTTTACTTTACTTAATCCGGTCCTACTAGACTCTTAAGGATGTCAGGCACCAGAACAGCTATGTTTAACCTTTTCCGTTAAGTCCTTAACCAAGAAACCCATCTGAATTGGCAATGTTTCTGAAAACACAAATGAGGGTAAATTACAAATGGAGGAAGCATCTGGATTAAAATAAACTGCCACCAGACAAAAGCTATCTCCTTCCTTTTTTTTTTTTTTTTTTTGTAAGAGAAACAGGTTATTAGCTTTAATCTTATTTTTAAGTAAAATTTGCTGTCCTAGTCTTTTTAAAAGCCCTTGTCTCAGAATTTCTAATTAGCAATAAGAAGGAGTGGGCCCAGTTATCTGCTTGTAGTAATAAAGATCCACATTTATCTTCTGCAGTTCTGCCTTTGGTATTCTTACTTTGAACTGGAATAGCACAGGAAAAGTGGATTGAGGCCTGTGCAATTGGAGCATGACTTGTGTTGCCTGGTTACTGGTACTCTCCAGAGATTAGATTGTCAGGGTATTTAGATGCACAGAAAAGCAAACAAACAAACCTCCTACCTTCCTGGTAATTCTTTTATGAGGACAGGGCGCTTCTAACATTGGAAACCTAGATGAGGTGGGGGGAGAAAATAGTTTCTATTAGCAGAAGATGATGAATAGTAATTATCTTCAACAATGTCAGGTGGTCTCACCATTTGTGAGGCACGGTCAGTGGAAAGTGACCACGTTCAGTATGAAGAGTTTTGTATTGCTTTAATTCCGGGGACCCTCAGATGATGCTGCACAGGCCTGCTGATCTTCAGAAGCTGCCCTGCGCATCTGAATAAAAGAAAAGACCTTCTAAGCCACCCACTGGTTTTGAAAGAAGTAAAATAGAAACAGGTTTTTAAGTATCCCTAAGGAGGGCACTATAGGATTTGTATTGGAAATGGATCTGAAGATTTAGGAGAGACTAGAAGATTAGAAACGCAGAGAGGTCAATTTGCTTCCACCAGCTAGTTTGAAACTAAGTGTTGGTCACATTATCTGCTTTTAGCTCCATGTCATCATTGCCCTTCTCAGTATTATTATTCTCTAAGTCACAGAATGTTTTCCTGAATCCCTTTCCAGTAGGATTCTGATTTAAAGCTGCCAGTAGGAGGAATTTATTGAGATTTGAAAGGTGGAAGAGAAGGAGAAGGTGTTTTTTTTCCTTGTAACAGCCTTGGCTGGGGAGCTGAGATCTTCATTGAGGGCTTCCTTTGGCTCTTGGTTCCTGTGGACTGGCAGCCGAAGTCATCAGTGGTGGTTTTTCTGTGATCACTATACCTCCAGGTCTCCTAAAGTGACCTTCTTGACCTTTGCCTCCCCAGCTCTTTCAATGGTTATATGAAACTCTAATTATGTACATTAAATATCTTTCAGCTCAAAATACATAGAATCACTTCTGTCGCCACATACTGAGTAATTCTGAATGACATAAATGCCTAGGCATGAAGGCCCAAAACCTTGGTCACCTATGTTGATAAATCTGAATTTTGATTACCACCAAATTATAGACCAATATATGTCTTACAGACATCAAAAAATATATGGTATAATTTCATTTTTATAATGTTCAACAGCAAACTAATTTGTGATTTTAGAAGTAATTATATATGTTTATATTTGGAAAAGGCTGAGCAGGGTGGGGACTGGATGGGCCATGAGAGGGGCTTGAGATGCTAGTTATGTTTGATTTCTTCATCGAGGTTGTGCTTATGTGGTTGAGTTCTTTTTGTGATAATTCATTAAACAAGATCATTATAATATGTCACTTTTCTTTATATATGTTAAAATTTAATAGAAAATTTATTTTAAAAAATTTAGTGCTGCTAGGAAATTTTATTTTCCTTGCGCCAATCCTAAAATGACAATTTAATTGTCGAATCCAATCTTGCTCTTTGACAGATGATATGAGACAGCAGATATAAGTAATCTGCTCAGTGTCAACCTTCAAGCCCAGTTTTCCATCCATTTATAACCTGGTTTAATGTGAGAATTTTAAAAATCAATTTCCTCATTATCTTTTTTCCCCATATTTTTCTGTTTATAGTCAAATGGAAATAAACTTTGCATGAAAATAGATAGGAAGATTGACTCCAAGCTATTTTGTCGTCTCGAGCATTACTTAAGAAATGTCAAAGTCTCTAGTGAAAAGATATATGAGTAATATCGGTAAAGAATGTGCCAAACTTGCCAAGGTATTTAGCATTTAGGAGAAGAAAGCAGAGGAGCTGCTTTAGCAGTAAATTGGATGTGGCTATAAATCAAGCAAAAAAAAAAAACACATGTTGTAAAATGTCACCAAGAAAGGTAAATTGGATATCGCTTAAAAACTCACACAACTTTTGTCCACTTGTTCATTTCCCACAGCTTCTGCTACCATTGAGCTGACTAGGTAGTCGTCCCTAAATTCTTTAGCCCTAAGGGACCCATCAGCTCAGCATTACTTTGCCTGCTGTTCTTCCCAGAGAATATGTTCTTTCAGGGCTGACTTGTAAAGGCCCCTCAAGTGAACCCTACATTATAGGGAGTTCCACCAAAAGATGCCTACTTCCCAGAGAGCTGAGGATTTTATAGTTAACAAAGGACAAGTAGGTTCTTTCTGCAGAGTGCTTCTCCCACCTCCCCCGGGCCCTACCACCAGGGCCCAAATCTTAATATATTTTAGGATATTCTGGGTCCATTACAACACACATATGGTGTTGTAGTCTTTTAACCCATTACTTTCTTTTTTGTTTTTGAGATGGAGTCTCACTCTGTCGCCCAGGCTGGAGTGCATTGCCATGATCTTGGCTAACTGCAACCTCTGCCTCCTGGGTTCAAGCGATTCTCCTGTCGCAGCCTCCTGAGTAGCTGGGATTACAGGTGCATGCCGCCATGCCTGGCTAATTTTTTTGTATTTTAGTAGATGGGGTTTCACTGTATTGCCCAGGCTAGTCTCGAATTCCTGAGCTCAGGCAATCCAACCACCTCGGCCTCCCAAAGTACTAGGATTACAGGCAAGAGCCACTGCACCCGGCCAACCCATTACTTTCAAAAGTCAGCAATAGTGTGTGCTTTTGGCTTTTGCCTTCACTTTCAATTGAACTTGCATCCAGCACAATTCAGAAAAGACAACTTCTTGCAATCTGTTTTTTCAGTATACATGTGTTAAACTTTCACTACATGCCTGTCAGTGGGCTAAGTGCTGAGGACACATAATGAATAACACACCGTCTCCGTCCCCAAGAAGTTCATTACTGGTTGCAGAACAGTCACACAAAATAATAGTTTAGTGACAGGAATGAATTTTGGTGCTGTCTAAAGCATATCATGTAAGTCCTAAGTATGAATTTTAAATTCTGTGTTTTTGATAGTCTTTGCTGGTGACCTTCCAATATGAGGCTTACTGCTATTTTGGATAAAACAATTTTTTTGAGAATTCCTCCTGCTTGACTTCATTTAAATGTACCAAATTTGGGCATCCTTTGGGAGCATCCCAAGTTCAGATGAAGAAGAGAATATACATGTAAGAAATAGGCTGAGACTTCTTATTTGAAATTGATACTGATTAGAAGTCCTAGGAGTAGGGAATTTTATGGCAAGAAGCTAAAACTAAAACTGAGATTTGAAAAGAAATTCATGAAAACACTCTATTTCTGAGCTGACTTCAAAATATATTTCACTGTGAGGTGCCCTAGAGTCCATCTCTGCTACCCAGCTCTATCCAGATCCTGCCCACAGCCATCCTGGGACAGCCCAGGGGCTGGCAGAGGAAATCACATGGACTTCAACCCAAAAATCCCTACCCAGAGTGGCTGGGAGCCTCTTTTACTATGGGTAACACTGAGGAAATGGCCCAGATCACCCCTGATTTGTCACTGTGACAAAAGCAAGACTCTGTTCTAGACTTGTAGATACTATAACGGAGGGGGCATGGATATGTTTTCCCTACTGGCATACAGTAACTAGATTCCTTCCTTTGAGATACCTATGAGCTCTCAGAGAACCTAGAAAGTGGGACAAAGAAGAAACTAGAGATTTGAAATAGAATAGGCTGGATTTCTGAACACTTTTTGATGACTGGACGGTGAAATCCTGACCATTGTACTTGGGGGATTTGCATAGGGGGATATTCTAGTTTATCACAAACTTACAAAGTTAAAAATAGTTACTAAAATTAGAAGGATAGCATATGGTCTTCAAAACTAGAACCTTAAGTGATGGCTCAGTAATACTCTCAAGTTCCCTTGCCACCTAAGCTTCGTGTAAATATAGCTGCCTTAAAGGTATACCATCCTGTATTTCTTTGCCTGACAACTTTGCTATTTTTCCATGATAAAATTGATACAGCACAGAATTGTCCATACTGTTGGTCTAAAAGTCAAAAAACCTGAGTCTAGCCCCAGTTTGATGTCTAGCCAGCAATGTGATACTAGGCAAGTTACTTAACTTCACCTAAAGAGCTTCTTAAATATTTAAGTGCCTGGGACTCCAGATATACACTGTGTGAATAGAAAGTATCATTGAAGAACACTGGTAATCTGTATATTTAACAAACACCTGAGTAATTCTTACTAGCAAAGGACCACTAAATTTAATACCTACATTCTGCTGGTAAATATGTTCATTTCCTAAAGAAAGGCACCAGAAATTTTTGTTTGTTAAATAACAGGTCACCCAGGGGTCAAATAGTGGACTTTGTTTCCATTGGTTGACATCTGAATAGAGCAAATGTCATTTTTTTTGCATCAGCTTCTTTAATAAATGGCCAGTGATTTTCTTCTGACCATAAACAATGGGAATTCATTCTTCTTTTTTTTTTTAAACTCACTTGGATTTGAAGTGAAAACAAACTTGAAGTCCTCCTCCATAAATACACATTTAGCAAACATCAGTGTTTCAACAAACCACTGAGATTTAAGTTACACCTTAATATTATTCTTCCGCATTCCAAACAGTTTAACCTGAAGACTTTTGTGGAAATGAAAATCTGAAACCCAGGAAAAGGGAGTGGGTGAAAGGCAATTTCACAGAGTCTAGCAGATAAATATTGGCATGTTAACCCATATTTGCAGTGTGAAGAAACATTATTCACTGAGTTTGAGCTAAAAAACAGTATTATTTCCTCAAACATTTCTCCCAACCACTTTTCCAGGATGGTCATTTATGCATCTTCTGCTGAGAGTCTGAATCCAAAGAATATACTTTATTTCTTTGTTGGTGATTGTAAAAGAAAAGCATGGCAAGTGTCATAGGCACGTCCATCTAAGGAGACTGATATCAATCTTTTCTGCTGAAGAAATAAGAAAAAAACAAGAGAAATATGTGAAACTAATTGTTTTTAAGCTCACTTTGTCATGTGCACACACACGTGTGCATGCCTGTGTATGTGTGCCCCATGTGTACACGAATGTGTTTGTGCAGACCGCAAACATGAACTAAGCTGAGGTTGGCATCCTCCGGATTACAACAGGAGGCCTGGAGCATTCCCCGTTTACCCTGGCAAGTAAGTACATGAGGATGCAGGGCAATGCCTGGCAAATTGCCACGTGCTTTTTTCCCTGTTATTAGCCTGGCTGGTGTGCCAGGCCCTGGGGAAATGCTGTTACAGGTACTGAAGGCTAGCCTTATGAAGCCTTTCAGGCTGATGGATGGGAGTAAATCTCAAGTTCTGTCAATCCTGCCTGTCAGAAGCCTGCCAAATAAAAGATATGCCAAGCTGACTCAACAAAAAGCTCAGCATCACCCAGCAGAAATGGCTGCTGGAGGAAGTGAAGGAAGATAAAATAATGGGGTGGTGGGGGTTGGAAGTGGGGAGAGGACACCAACAGCACTGGTTTTATATAGGAAGAACCTATTTGACTTGTTAGGTCTGATTTCCATGAACCCGCCGTTTTTCTTGGTGTCATTTTAATGATCTTCTGTGCAAAGAAAAAAAGGCAGTGAGTGGCAATAATTAATTTGCATTGTCAATTGATTTTTTTTCTTTCTAGGAATTCTTCTCACCCAAAAGCCATATTATGTAACCATCTGTTTTTCCCTAAAGATGAATTCTGTTAGGTTTATTCATTTCTGTCTCTTCAGAAGATATATTAACATTGCCAATATTGAGCATCTGTGTGTGTGAGAGCAGAGAGAGAAAGATTGAGAGAGAGATTTGGTGATTTTTTTTTTCCTTTTTAAAACAGTTTTGTGTCTCTTGACACCATTTCTCCTGCTTTTTGGTTTCCAAGCTCCAGTGGCCATTCTCACTTAGGAACAGATGCTATGCAAAAATCAGAGCCCAAACGTATCTTACTCTGGGGCTTAGATGGGAAAGAGAAACTTTCTCAAGGTGAAGATGAGGAATTCATGCAAATGAAAAATTTCAAAGAAAGAGGTCTGTGTTCTATTCTTGCTGGCACTATCCTTAGAAGGCACATCAGTTATCCACTCAGTTTCCATTTCTTTTCTTAGAAAATGAGGAGAATGGTGCATCCTCCCTTTTGGGTGGCGGGGGGAAGAGGCAAGAACAAAGGAACACAGTCGTTTTCTGCTTTTCTACTTTTCTCATTTTGTATTTTTGCTTATTTCATTCTGTGATAAAGGACCAGCATTCTCACCTCCTTTATCCATTTATTCAACAGTTTCAGCTAATGTCTTAATAGGCAAATAAAGTATTTGCGTATGTACAATTGAGAGCAGTGGACATCCTTGGTGAGTACTTGGTTCATGGTGTTCTACTCCAAGGCTGTCTTCTGGAATAAGCTGTGTACAAAGTTAGGAGGAAGGCAGGTGTTTGGAAAATGATATAAAAAGTGGCTTACAAAAGCAATTGCAACAAAAGTGAAAACTGACAAATGGGATCTAATTAAACTAAAGAGCTTATGCACCACAAAATAAACTATCAACAGAGTAAACAGACAATCTATGGAATTCGAGAAAGTTTTTGCAAACTATGCATCCAACAAAGGATGTAATATCCACCATCAATAAGGAATTTAAACAAATTTACAAGAAAAAAAACCAAACAACTCCATTAAAAAGTGAGCAAGAACATGAACAGGCACTTTTCAAAAGAAGACATACATGCAGTCAACAATCATTTAAAAAAAAGCTTAACATCACTGATCATTGGAGAAATGTAAATCAAAACCACAATGATATATTATCTCATACCAGTCAGAATGGCTATTATGAAAAAGTCAAAAAATAGCGTGCTCGTGAGGTTGTACAGAAAAAGGAACACTTATACACTGTTGATGGTAGTATATACACTAGTTCAACCATTGTGGAAGACAATATAGCGATTCCTCAAAGACCTAAAGACAGAAATACCAATCCTCCTAGCAATCCCATTACTGGATATATACCCAATACTCAAAAAAATGTTATTGTTCTATTATAAAGACACATACATATATATGTTCACTGCAGCACTATTCACAATAACAAAGACATGGAATCAATCTAAATACCCATCAATGATAGTCTGGATAAAGAAAATGTGGTGTATATACACCATGGAATACTATGCAGCCATAAAAAGAATAAGGTCATGTCCTTTGAAGGGACATGGCTGAACTGGAGGACGTTATCCATAGCAAACTAACACAGGAACAGAAAACCAAATACGGCATATTCTCATTTACAGGTGGGAGCTAAATGATGAGAACACATGAACACATTGAACACATAGAGGGGAACAACACACAGTGGGGTCTATTGGAGGGTGGAGAGTGAGAGAAGGGAGAGGATCAGGAAAAATAACTAATGGTACTAGGCATAATACGTGGGTGATGAAATAATCTGTAGAACAAACCCCCATGACACAAATTTACCTGTGTACAAACCTGCACATGTGCCCTGACATAAAATTACTAAGGAAGAGAAAAAAAAAAACTTGAATACAAGGAGCAATACAAAAAATACAATAAAGAGTGGCTTAAAACTGACTTCTCCAAGCCTCCCTTACAGTCTCTTCATCCCGTAGTGTTGGCCCCCAAAGATGCTGGATCCTCCTACCTTCTTCACACTCTTGACCCAATGAACTTCTAGAGCAGGGTGGGAGGCAGAGTTGCGTAGCATCCACCACATGTCAGTCTCCAAGTACCCTCCCAGCCATGTTCCCAGAGATCCCTGTCTTCATGCCCAAGCCTTAATAAAACCTAACAGAGTATCCTGTGCAGAGTAAGACTAAAAAGTGTCTGTTGAGTCAATGAAAAAGTGAATTAACTAGTTGATGTTACTTTTCTCCATTTACTCTGGTGAAAATAAGCCAGGAGAACACACTCTACAAGTAAATGAAAACCAGCAGGTTATTTTTTTTAGGCCCTAGAGAATGAACAAGGGAATCTGAGAGGAAGCCCTGAGGCAAGTCCCTGAGCACCTTGGGCCTCAGTAATGAGATGAGGTCTAGAGGAGTTCAGTGGCCCAGACACTGAGAAGGGTGGCTTCTTGGGATTCTGGGGCTTTCTGCTCCACTAACTTGGAAATCCTTGAACAGCAAGATCAGTGGTGATTAGAAAAGCTGCTGAAGGAGAAAAACTTCTCAGTTTCACTCAGGGTCTGGCTGCTGTCATCCTCACTGTGATCTCCAGAGCCTGTGGGTTAGGAGAGATTCCTTTAGCAAACAGTGAAGAAGGGTTGTAACCGTGCATTTGACTGGAGAATTCTGTAGGCTTACCCTGAGGAGTGGATTTATGCTCTGGGTAGGGAGATAGCAACGCCAGGGCTGAATGTAGGTGTCATCTCTCAAAGCATGGATTTAAGTTGTATAATAGCATGCAGTGTTCTTGGAATACTGGAGCAGGGATCTTTTCTGACCTGCTATGTTTATATTTAAGGCATTACCTTTGGGCATCATCTTTATAGTAGCTCCTTGCGTATAAACTTCTATGAAGCCCTTTTGTTAGCAGCAGAATGCATTCAAGTCCTGTGGCACCAAAGTATGTTACCAGCAGTGAATCTCTATGGATCTGCAGCAACCTTAATTCTTCCCTCCTCAGAAGAAAGAATTTGACCAAGAGGCATAAGGCAGAGTACTGAGGCAAGTTTTAGAGCAGGAGTGAAAGTTTATTAAAAAGCTTTAGAACAGGAATTAAAGGAAGTAAAGTACATTTGGAAGAGGGCCAAGCAGGTGACTTGAGAGATCAAGTGTGCAATTTGACTTTTGGACTTGGGGTTTTATATGTTGGCCTGCTTCTGGGGTCTTGCGTCCCTTCTCCCCTGATTCTTCCCTCGGCTGCCTGTATGCGCAGTGGCCTGCCAGCAATTGGGAGGGGAGCATGTGCAGTGTGTTTACTAAAGTTGTATGCATGCTCACTTCAGGCATACTTCCCTTACCAACCGAATATTCCTAGAAGGTCATATTCTAGGTCATATTCCTAGAAGGTCAAAATGGCACCATTTTGCCTCTTAATACACATGTGTGAGCCTGCTCCCTCAAACCCTGAGATCTTATCAGGAAGCTGCTGATCACCCACGTCTGTTTTTTTCTATCTCCTGGGAGACTGCCTTTCCCCGGTGCCGGTGCCAACTGCAACCAATTATTATTTTAGAGAGATAGTTGACAACCACCTGACCATCACCTGATGGTTGCCTGATATTCCTGGTTGCGGGGGTCCCTCTCCTGCTCTGCTTATGTCTGATCAGCTCTACTGTTATCAGTTTCTGTGTTATCTTTAATGTGTGAGCAAAATGACAATGAGCAGCTCGTTGTTCTTTAGAAATTAGCAATACAGAAATATTATCTATTGTTTTATCATTTGAGTCAGAAGAGGCATCTGAGGATCTGTAATATGCTACACTAAGTGTAACAGTAGAAAAGCATTTTTCTTTCAAGGGCATATTTGCTTATCAACTTTCTGGAGAGGCTTTGGGTAAAGCAAAGCTGTTTTGGACTTTTATCTCCTTCAGGAAAGCACATTGGTGCATGCTCATAGCTCACCTCCTTGTGCTCATGTCATTCTGAAGATGTTTTCCTGCCCTTAGCATACCCTTTTCTCACTGAGCCAGTCTCTTGATTCCCTGAAATTTTGGCATTTAAAACATATCCCGAAGCTTCTGGCCTCCTTGAAGCCTTTTCAGAAAACCCTTCTCTAAATCTCTTCAGATTTGGTTGGCTCAGTCAGAGCTTATTTGAAGCCAAAACAAGCTATATATGTGTCTTCTGTGTTTTATTTGCACATTGTCAAGTCTTTTCATTTAACCTGAGCTTTGCATCTGTCCCACATGGGCAAGGAAGTCCTTTGATATCGCCATGATCTTGAGAAGCATGTTCTGCATGTGGTGGTTGACTGTAATGGAGTCTAACTAATCAACAGGTTGGGGGGTCAGATTTAACTTGGCAAAGAGGAAATGAGACATGTAGGCCCAAAGCGTGGCTGATAAAAAGGCACAGAGTTACCTGAATGGGCTGTGTTCCATTTTAAGGTTCCTGGTCCAAACGCCATTGAGAACTGCTGTGGCTCAAAGCCCGAGTATCACAACTGATGGCTATTTGGCCATTTCCTGCTTTGGGCTCTTAGTTCAGTTACTAGAGGACGTATGCCCTGCAGACTTCAAGTTACAGGTATAAAGAAATCACATCTTTAAAAAAATACAGTTTCCAAAAACATGGCGTAACTAAATAAAATCCAGTACTGAATGAAGTCAGGAAGAAAGACCAGTCTCTTCATGCTTAGTTGAAGTAGCTGCTACAGCACATGGAACATTTTGTTCAGTTCTTTTATTGAAGAAATGAGAAGCAGTTGAGTTTGGTAAATTAATTATTGTATCATGTTGTCAAATCTTGTAATATTTTAAATGTAGGATTACATGGACATCATCTGGGAACTGGCAGCTGTAAGGCAGCAGGGGATTGATGAGGAAAAGCAAAACGTTCTTGAGTCAGTCATTAAATCAGTTTACCTGAACAAAGCATAACCTTGTGTTATAGGCATTCAGGGTTATAGAATGAAAGATGTGTTCTACATTCTCATGTACACCAGGAGCATAATGTGACCCAGGTGTAACACAATCTATGAATAAAAAGGTGCTTTATAACAGGATTTAATTGTACTCGCTTGAAATTTTGCCCCTTATTCTAGTTGTGGGATTTAATTAATCCTTACCCAGAGGTCAGTCACTTCGAGAAAAATGCCGTAGAATGGCAGAGAATTATCTCACTGTGAGTTACAGTTAAACACAGCCAGTGTTCATTTTATTACTATTATCAATTGTTTAAAAAATTTTGCTGAATGATTTCATTGTACATGTGCCTTCAGGCTTTCTAGAGCAATTTGGAAAATACATTATAGAATAAACCAGAAGATTATTAAAATGACTTTAAGCGGTATGAGGCCTATTTTCAAAGAAGGTTGTAATATCCATATTTACTCATATTTCATCCTCTTATATAATTATTCACACTCTGTATTTTGGGGATAGAACTTATAAGCATGTGTTCCTACCTAATTATCTCACCACTTCCCCCTTAATTTTTTTTCTTTTATTCTTTTCTGTTGAAGGAACTATGGCTTCTAGCAAGAGCTCTCAGGAGAATTTCAGAACTAGAGGCTGAGCTATCTGGATAAAAATACCAGAATCCCTCTTTAATGTTCTTTCCTTTCAACATGTCTAATTTTTTTCTTTGCAAGAATACCTTTTGAACAAAATAGAGTGGGTTTGTCCTCACCACAGTTGGCAAAGGCTTAGATTAAAGCTTTCTTCCTATTGCCCTTTTATTGCCAATTTCTTATCTGTTTCTGCCCCCTTCTTTCCTGAGGAGACAGAGATTGGGCTGTGACTGCTGCTAACTGCCTCTGAGAGAAATTAGGAAGGGGTCAACGTGAGTACTGGCTCCTTACAGAAATCTGCCTGTCCTTTGGACCCCCACAACCTCGGGGAAATAGAGAGCAGATCGGAGCTGATTTGCCTGAAGCTGTTGCTTGGTAACCTGTTTTGAACCAAACACACTGAAGTATTATATATAGAACTTGAAAGGAAAGGAAATTTAAAATAAAGCCCACCTTTTAATCACTGCATATGTTTCCCTCCCCCTTTTCTAATTCATCTTCCCTTTTTATCTATTCAAATAAGGGGTCAGAGGTATACTTCAATCAAGATCTTTACCACAATCCCTTCCTTACACCTATGTAAAGTATTGGATGTGGGAGGATGGTTTGTCAAAAAAATATAAAATAACTTGCCTGGTTAAGTTGCCAGAGTAGAAAGACTGCTGTATTTACAGCCAGACCACTAGTGTTCAAGTTCTAGTTTAGCTATTAACTACTACAATTACTTAACCACACAGTGCTTCAGTTTTCTAAGTTGCAACATGGGAGATGTGGTTTAGTTCTGTGTCCCCATCCAAATCTCATCTCAAATTGTAATCCCCACATGTGGAGGGAGGGACCTGCAACCCCTACTTGTAGAGAAAGGGGAGTGATTGTTTCATGGGACAGTTTTCCCCATGCTGTTCTCATGACAGTGAGTTCTCATGAGATCTGATGGTTTTTATAAGTGTTTGGGAGTTCCTCCTTTGCCCCTCTCTCTCCTGCCTCTGTGTGAAGAAGGTGGCTGCTTCCCCTTCTGCCGTGACTGTAAGTTTCCTGAGGCCCCCCCAGCCAGGCAGAACACTGAGTCAATTAAACCTCCTTTGTTGATAAGTTACCCAGTCTTTTTTTATTTTCAGACAGAGTCTCATCCTGTCACCCAGGCTGGAATGCAGTGGCATGATCTCGGCTCACTGCCACCTCCGCCTCCTGGGTTCAAGCTATTCTTGTGCCTCAGCCTCTTGAGCAGCTAGGACTACAAATGCACTACCACAACCGGCTAATTTTTGTATTTTTAGTAGAGATGGGGTTTTGCCGTGTTGGCCAGGCTGGTCTTGAGCTCCTGGCCTCAAGTGATCCACCTGCCTTGGTCTCCCAAAGTGCTGGGATTACAGGTGTATACCATCGTGCTTGGCTCTGATAATATATTTATAGCAGTGTGAGAACAGACTAATACAATGGGTCTAATATTATTCTTAAAATCTTTCTATTTTACAAGTGTTTGATAATTCAAAAATGATATAAATATTGCATAAAACTTGAAATGAAAAATACATTCTATAGAAATGTATAGTGCATGTTAAAGGAGCAATGCCATATTGATCTTGGTTTCTTCTTTGCTTGTTTGTTTCTTCTATTATACCAAGAAAATAGGAATAACCTAATATTTATGTTTCAAGTACTGTGCTAAGTGGCTTGCATGTGTTATTTATTCATGTAACTATTGGTACTAGTACCATATCTATTTTAAAGACAAGGAAACAAAGGCGCAGAGAGGTTAAGTCAGTGGCCCAAGGTCACACAGCTGGTAATAGGGCCTGGAGTGGATTGAATTTTGCTATCCCCTAACCCCAACAAAAAGATATATCCAAATCCTAATTCCTAGTACTTGTGATTGTGGCCTTATTTGGAAAAAAATCTTTTTATGCAATTAAATTGAGGCTCTAGAAATGAGGTCATTCTAGATGAGAGTGGACCCTAAATCTACTGTGAGTGTCCTTATAAGAGACTGATGGACACATAGACACACAGAGGGAAGATGGAGGCAGAGACTGGAGTAACAGTGTCACAAGCCTAGAAATGTCTGCGGCCACCAGACACTTGGAAGAAGGAAGAAAGGATTCTTCCCTAGAGCCTTCAGAGGGTGCATGGCTCTGCCAACACCTTCATTTAGGACTTCTAGCCTCCAGAGCCACAAAAGAATAAACGCTTGTGTTTCTAAGCCACCCAGTTTGTGTAATTTGTTGTGCAGCTTTAGAAAATGAATACAGGGCCCCAGGACTGAAACTGAGGGACTCTGACTCCAGAACATAAACCCTTGATCACTTTGTTTTACTTTCCCTTTTTATATGAAATGTAAGTAAATTTGGGAGAAAAGAAAATTGTCCAAGTGATATTTTGCTATAATTGTTTTGGGTGAAGTCAAATGGTTAATTGGGGAAGTGTTTTGTCACACAAGCTAAGTTGTTATATAGGATGGGATTGTTGGAACTCTTAATTTTTTAAAATGCCCAGTCCAAAGCTTCCTAGAATAAATTTTTTAAAAATTAAAAACATCTTTTTGAAGGATGAAATAGTGAATTAATACCCAGCAAAGATAAATAAAATTACTAACAACTAAATGCAATTAAAGGAAAATACAAAAAGATTCTACTTGATGAGGTGAGATTTGTATTATTATTATAATTAATAATTATTATGATTATTAGTAATTTAAAATTATTAATAATGACATCATCAATTTTTGATTGGCTTGTGTTCTCAGAGGAAACAAAACTATTTGTTTCTTACAGATACTGAGCTTTTTGGATTAGACTAAAACTTCTCTGAATGATATAGCATTTCCTAGTAATATGTTAAGTATTTTCTTCATGTAAAATTTCTGTTTTGTAAAATATTTTCTCCATTTTTACTGATTCACAAATCTACTTTAAAAAACTTTAAAAAACATACTTCTCTGGCAGTTGAGAAAAGCTCTGGGTGAAGCTTGCCTCTTCCTTGGCCTCTTCTGCCTTGCCTCTTTACCGATCCACTTTGCACAATGCCACCCAGCTAGAAGGCTCAGAAGCCACACTCTCCATGCTCCCTACTCACCTTTCTCTAAGAGACAAGAAGGACCAAAAAGCCTCAGCAAATGAGCAAGTGGGCACCAGCACCAGGGTCCCAATCCACCTATGGAAATATTCAGAGCAGCCACTAAGCTGCGTTTTTTTATGCTCAGTAAAAACGTAAGTCTGTGTGAGCGAATTCTCTATTTCCATCTCTGATTTCTCTCTTCACCATCTGATCCCACATTTGCAACTCTCTGTTGCAGTCCTCCCCTTGATTTCCCCCCTAGTCCATTGAATCAAATGCCCTTGTTGGAGTCCTTCCTTCTTTTTCCCATTCCAACCTGACCCTCACCTGGGCCTTTACTGAATTCCTCATTTCTGTTAAAGGCACCACATTCTCCCTGGAATGGAGGCTCACGGCTTTGCCATCATCTTTGATTCTGACTCCTCATTGCACATGCTTCCAGTCAGTTACCAAGGGCTGTTAAGTATATGCCATAATGTCCTTCACTATTCCCATTATCCTCTCTATTCCCACTATCATTACCTAGTTTGACCTCTTAGTGCTTCCTGCCCAAGCCATTGAAACAACACTCTAACTGCCCCCATGCTTAGACTCTTTCCCACATCCATTTTGATTGGCCCATCTATTTAGATTGCCATTCTATTTGTTAAATATTTTAAATATCCCTCCTTCCTGTTTCACTAACACAGGTGAAAATTTGGGATTAGCAGAGATGGTAAGGGAAAACTTTAAACCCCACTTGAGCAGAGCTCCTCCCAATTCTTCCCAACTTGGGTTGACCTTTCAGGACTAGTGCTCTTATCTGGAGTTGGTGCTCTGTGATCACGGAAAACCCACATTGATATTATTTTCCCTTAAAGTGTTTCTCATACTGAAACACACTATTTCCCATTGTTCTGCTGTTTAAAATGCTTCTCCAGTCCTTCTTATTTCTTAGACATTCAGGACCCTGTCTAGGCTTCAAATATTTGAATGAAAAGTTAACAAAGATAGTGAAGTAACTGGTTCCTACAGATTTATTCAGTGATTTAATTACATATTTGGCAGGAAGTTACTCACCCAGAGATACCCCTTTTCTTTCAGAAAGGAAAACTTCTTTCTGATAATGTCTTGCTTGAGTTGTTGCCATTCTTCCACAGTACCCCTCCACCATGCCTGAACTTTTGACTTCCAAGTAAATCCAGAGATCTCTCTGGAATCACTAAAAGAATTACTGTTTTTGTTGACCGTCTCACTATTGTCTGCTGAAATTTTACCAGTCAGTTCAAGTGACAGTTGGAGAACACAGTAGAGAAGATGTTTTCACAATCAGAGGCCTTAGTGACATGTACTCGTCAAGCATCAGAGGGGCTAGAAATTCAAATAGGTTGAGAGTTGGTGAGCTCAAACATGAACTCTCAGCACATTGTCCACACTGTGGGTCTTGCCAGTTTCTTGTATAAAATACCACTGTTTTTCTCTAAAGTGGTTTATATGCTTAGCAGTAAAGCTGAGGTATGCTCACAGTTTGTTTCTGTGCTGTATTTTGGGACAGGGGTGTGTCCTGTGCAATCCACAGAGGCCTGAGCTGGGTGGGCACAGTCTTTTCACAGGCTAATGCTCTAGGTGATTGGCAGGTAGGACCAGTTCCCATGGCCCCTCAGCTGATTTTGGGCTCCACAGCCAAAGCTGCTTTGTTCATTATTTCCCACTGTCTTGTCCCCCTTCCCTGCTCCTCTCTGGGGTGAGACTGAGAGGCCAGTGCTGCTGTCCCCTAGACTGTTGGTACCCTCTCACTTCTCAGAGCACTTTTTTGTTTAACCAAAATCAAATAAAACAAAATAAAACAATTGCAACACTAAAACTCAAAGAAACAGAGGATAAAAGGATGCATATGTGTAGTCAGAAAAGCAGTCCCTGGGTCTTAAGGGTGTTGTACAAATTGAGCTCCTACCCTATTTTCATCTTATGTTTGAACTTTTGTGTTCCCATTGGCATTAACCTTGTTCTGCTCCCTCCTGAGGTTGGAGCTTAAGTTCCCAGCTGTGGCTGGTAGCTGTTCCAAGATGTTCCTTTTACGTAACCTTTATATTTCAGTTCTGAACACAGTGGTTCTGAAGTAAGTGCTTCACACCCGTGTGGGTGTCTGCCATTGTTTGAATTTGTCTCCTAAAATCCATGTGTTGGAAACTTACTCTCCATGCAGTAGTGTTGGGAAGCAGGGCCTTTGGGGAAGTGTTTAGGTCATGAGGGTTCTGCCTCATGAATGGATGAATGCTGCTACAAAAGGGGCTATGGGTGTGGGTTTCCTCTTCCTTTTCCTTCCTCCTTCCACTATGTAAGAACCCAGCAAGAAGACTCCCACCAGATGCAGGCACATTGATCTTGGGTTTTCCAGTCTCCAGAACTGTGAGACAGTTCATTTTTGGTCTTTATAAATTACCCAGTCTCAGGTGTTCTGTTGTAGAAGCACAAACAGACTAAGAGAGACTCTCTTTTCTTCTTTGACCTAAGGGTTATCCTGTATTTTCCATCTTGGCTAATTATGTTTCCAGTTAGTGTGTACCAAAACTAGAAACCTCAAAGTTATTCTCAATGATTCCCTCTTTCTTTAAGTCACCACATCCCATATGTATTCTGTCTTGAAGATTTTGTTTTCATTTATTTTTATTTTTATTTCTTTTTTGAGACAGAGTCTTGTCCTTTCTCCCAGGCTGGAGTGCAGTGGCATGATCTCGGCTCACTGCAACCTCTGCCTCTCAGGTTCAAGTTTTTCCTGCCTCAGCCTTGCAAGTAGCTGGGATTATAGGGGTGCACCCCCATGTTTAGCCAATTTTTGTATTTTTAGTAGAGATGGGATTTCGCCATGTTGGCCCAGCTGGTCTCAAACACCTGGCCTCAAGTGATCTGCCCACCTCAGCCACAAAAAGTGCTGGGAATACAGGTGTGAGCCACTGTGCCCAGCCTGGTGAATTCACCTCCTAACAGTGTCATTGCCACCAATGTTACTGCCCCACTCCACCCCTTTTGCCTACTACTCCAGTTGTGTTCATTTATCATGATTTTATGCCTTAGTTCCTGCTGTTTTCTCTGCCCTCCATGCACTTCCACTTGGAACATCCCAACTCAAAATTGCTTCAAATCCCTGATGGAATATAGTAAAACATGGTAAAATACAAATACAAAATGAAACAAACAACACAAATAATCCAAGAACTAAAGTCTACTCATTCTCAGAATCAGGTTCACTCTCAGAGCCCTTCCTGATCCCTGGTGGCAGGGCAGGTGGCTTCTTCCTGGCACCCCAACAGGACTGTGATCACACCCTGGCCACTTCCCACATAGGCTGAAAAGTTTGTTTACTGTGGGAGGGCAGGGACCATATCCTACTCATCCTTCCGTCCCTCTTTCCAAACAGTCCATGTCCAGAGGGCCTGCTGTGACCAGCTGATCTACATTTGACTACACATCCCCTGCACAGCTCTCCTGAGGCTAATGCTGATGACTCAGTGCCCGGAAGAGAAGGGCTTTTCCTGTGTGAGCCACAGATTCTCTTTAAATTGCCTTCAGGTGATGCACATTTGTTGCCATCTTCTTTCCTTAGTATAAATTACCAGGATTCCTGGCTGCTTTACCAGACTATGTCTGATAGGATCATAGGTTCTTGCTCTCTGTGTGGTGTAGTAATTACAGACTTTCTTATAGGTGATTGAACCTGTAGATTCATGTTCAACTCTGAGGTTTTCCCCAGAGATTATAATTAATACCCTAGCAAACAGGGATATATGCATCCCTGTTCACATCTGGGGTAGACAAAGGGCACTCCTTGCCTCAACAGGGAACACAAACTATTAGCTTTGCTCTGATTAGCCCTATCCACCCCAAACCAATCTGAACGGCCAAGTCCGTGCATGGAAATGTAGCTATCCAAGCTGTTGATTCATCTACATGACTTAAAGGACTTGAAATCTTTAACCAAACTGACATAATTTAATTTGGCTGTGTGTAATCATGATGATGAAATAAGACCTTGACCCCAAACATTTAAGGAGAAAGAAATATAATCAGGAAGAACTGTGGTCCAAGAAGAGTAACACTACTTTTCCATGGTAGTTGCAAATACAGCCAGGAGCAGCAGGACTTACAGGCCTTATGGTATCATATTTAACCTGGTGAAGCTCAGCTAGAACCTAGAGCAGTATTTGTCAAATTGATCACAAGAGTCAACAGAAGTGCTTATAAAAAGTGCAGATTCCCAGATTCTCCCTTTTTTTTTAGAGATTTAAATTCAGTTAGAGCTAGTGGGACTATATATCAAATAAAAGAATCTGTATTTTTAATAAATTCTCCAGCTTATTTTTTATGATTGAGGAAGCCTGGGGAATAGTGTTGCCAAAAAAGAAATCAAATCACTCTGTGATAGGAAGAATAAGAAAGCATCAAGGGCTAAGTAGGCATTTAGTACAGACACTGGTCAATGGGATATAAAATCCTCAGAAGGCTCCGGCTTCCTGAGTGGTAACTCTCCCTCCTGCCCATATATGCGGTAATTTCAGTCCAGTTTGGTTCTGTCATTTAAGCTGTCTGCTTAGAGTTAAATCAGTGCTTTGGGATTATTGCTTAGGCTTTTGAATGTCTCCCCTTTTCTTGGAACTCTGTGTAAGATGGTTCTGAGCAGTGGGAGTACAGCTCATATATCTTCAATGCACGGGGAGAAGGGGACCCTTGGCCTGGTGCTGGACTTTGAGGGAGTCCTGGTTGTTACCTGCTTTGGAGAGTTAGGCTCGTTTTGTTGTCGGTTTCATGTAGCTGATGGTCCCTTAATCTTTCTTTCTTGACTTGTACTGGTCCAGGATCTCTCTGCCCACTCTCCTGTTCTTGGCTTTTCCTGACATGTAAGTCGCCATGAGTGTCCCTATATCTGCCATCTGGGGTGCCCTTGGCCAAGGCTGTAGCCTCCATAGCTTCCATAAGATTATCTGTCCTGCCTCCTACCCCAGTTCCATCCTGTTATGCCCTAAATTTCTCAACCTACTGTCTATGCTGCCCAGAAACCACAGGAGGTTTAGAAATGACATGGAAGCCCTTTTCTTGCTTGACTAATCTTTTCATCATCCTAAGGATGCTGGGCCTCAGTCCATGAGGGAACAGGATGTGCAGGAGCCCCTGTGACCCATGTGTTCCTGTTAGCCTGTTCATTTCTGCACTGAACCCCAGGGTGGAGGTAGCAGGTTCCAACTTCCAATAATCTCTTTCCCATAGCCCTACAGCCCATGTTGACTTTCTCCTCTTGTCTTCCAGGCCTTTCCCTATACAAAACCATGAGTTTATCCTTCTGGACAGCTTCTTGATTAAATAGGACAACACTGACGTAGAAAATCCTTTCTAAAGGATTTTATTTTATTTTTATTTTTATTTTTTAAATTTTACTTTAAGTTCTGGAATACATGTGCAGAACATGCAGGTTTGTCACATAGGTATACATGTGCCATGGTGGTTTTTTGCACCTATCAAACTCATCATCTAGGTTTTAAGCCCCGCATGCATTACATATTTGTCCTAAAGCTCTCCCTTCCCTGCCCCCCACCCCTTGACAGGCCTTGATGTGTGATGTTCCCCTCCCTGTGTCCATGTGTTCTCATTGTCCAACTCCCACTCATCGGTGAGAACATTCGGTGTTTGGCTTTCTGTTCCTGCATTAGTTTGCTGAGAATGATGGCTTCTATCCTTCATTCATGTCTCTGCAAAGGACATGAACTTATTCTTTTTTATGGCTGCATAGTATTCATGCATGGTGTATATGTGCCACATTTTCTTTATCCAGTCTATCATTGATGGGCATGTGGGTTGGTTCCAAGTCTTTGTTATTGTAAATAGTGCTTCAATAAACATACCTGTGCATGTGTCTTTATAGTAGAATGATTTATAATCCTTCTAAATGATTTTCTTTAGCCTCTCCAGCATATTTCTTGCTGCACATCCTAGTGGAACACCAAAGAGGATTTGTACACTTTCCTCTGACTCCTCTAACAGCCCCTAACTCCCCCACCCCCATCAGCCTTTCTCACCTCACTTGCCATGCCCCTTGCTGCCTAGTCTGGCCTCAAGAGGGGAGAAGGTCATATAATTGATAATGAGTAATTCATAAGAGTTTTAAAATATTGTCTAATTATCCTGATGAAATTAAAAATAGAGGATACTTTTCTTTTCAGTTTGCCCATCTCAAGTGAGCAAGTTTTTATTCCTACATCTTCATTCCATACTTGATGTTTCCTTCCCACTCAAAAGAAAATGCTTTACATGTCAGATTACAATAAAGACTATCAAAATTTTTTTTTCACAGGGGTGGAGTAGTGGAGTCAGATGATTTAGGTCCAAATCCATGTCCCTTCAACTTCTAGGCTACAGTCACATCACCTCTAATGTGGGATGGCAATGAGCTTCATGGGGTGGTTGTGAGGATTCATAGAAACGATGATGAGGGTGCTGCTTGAAAACTAAATTGTGCTGTAAATTACATTTTAGTTAATACTCTGTTGTAAAGCCCTGAGTCCAGGGGCACAAGTAGGGAGAATTTCTAGGAGTCACTCTGTACCTCTGGTTTCCATTGTTTTTTTTGTCAGCTCTCTGGTGCCAAACCACAGGACTCTCATGTTTGAGGCTGACTAGAAGACCTTCACTGGGAAGAGCCCTGACTCTGGACTCTTCTTAACCTGCTCTTTAAAGTAATACCTTGGCCAAAAATTGGTTCATCAAATAGAGTAGCAATTTTAGGAATCTTTTGAGCTTCAGGAAGTATTAGCTCATGTAGTGTGTTTTCACTTCCAATGCCCAAGGAATCTCTCCATGTCTCTTTTCTGCTTCTCTCTCTATTAGATTCACTCACCCCTGGTTGCCTAGTGAGCTCCAGACTTGTACCCACTAGACTTGTAACCCCAAGTGAAAGAGAGGTTCTCACTTCTGGTAGCTATGAAGACTGTCTAGACTTTCCTGACTTGTGTCTCTTACCCAACTTCAAAACAATTATTGTAGCTAGTAAGAGCAGAGTGAAATGTGCTGCGTTGGCTAGCCTGGGCAGCAGCAAACATATTCAGTGACAGTGGTTCCTGAAAAGAGAAGCAAGGTGCTGTTAGCAGATATGAAGAAGACATGCTGTGTTAGTCCATTTTGCATTGCTATAAAGGAATACCTGAGGCTGGGTAATTTATAAAGAAAAGAGGCTTATTTGGCTGATGGTTTTGCAGGCTGTACAAGCACAGCATCTCCATCTGCTCAGCTTCTGATGAGGCCTTAGGAAGCTTACAATCGTGGTAGAAAGTGAAAAGGGAGCAGGTGTGACACATGGTGAGAGAGGGAGCAAGAGAGCAAGGGGAGAAGATGCTAGGCTCTTTAAACAACCAACTCTTGCATGAACTAATAGAGTGGGCGAACTCGCTCATCACCAAGGGGAGAGCACCAAGCCATTCATGAAGGATCCACCACCATGACAAAAGCACCTCCCACTAGGGCCCCACTTCTAACACATTTCAGCATGGGATCACATTTCAGCATGGGATCTGGAGGGGACTAATATCCAAAGCACATCAAACACCAAGCAGGCCATTATAACAGATACCCCCACACTAGCTAACATAACAGGGACTGGCACAATGCACTCCTTTTTTTCAGTGTATTTAACCATTTATCCCCATAGACATGCATAGGTCTTCATGGGCAAATGCTACCCCATTGCAGATGGGCAGAGGAGAGAGTTTGAGGTCCATGAGCTTAGTTTCCCCAGAGGTACAGTAAAATTTCATTGCAGACAAGAGTGGAAGGTATTTGAACCCAGCGGGGTAGCTTGCTTGCTTGCTTTTCTGCCATGTGAGGACACAGCATTTGTCTTCTCCAGAGGATGCAGCCCTCATCAGACTGCTGGACCTTGATCTTGGACTTTCCAGCCTTCAGAAGTGTGAGAAATAAATTTATGTTCTTTATAAGTTACCTAGTCTCAGATATTCTGTCACAGCAGCACAAAATTGACTGTAACAGACAATAATCATTGTTATTCATTGTTACCCATTGTGCCTTTTTATTTTATCTTTTTGCCTAGCCACTATCAGATGCTGACTCTCATTTGAAGTAAATTGTGTATTTGTTGAGTGAATAGGTAAATGAATAAATATATCTTTGTCATAAGTACTTGAGATTGCTGTAGTAAATTTTGCTATAGCTGCTAGTGCTATGTTTTTGTTGTTAATATCATTACTTTCCATTGTAAGTAGGCAGGTTATTGGTTTAACAAGGCTTGTTGCAAAACGTGAGCATCAAATTTATTTTTGCTGCAAACTGTCACGTCTCTTAAATTGAATCTGCTTTCTTGGATTTCAAAATTGATACTAGATTAGGGAGTAATTATTTTAAATCTTTGGATTGCATGAAAATATCTTGTGGCAAGTTGACTGTATCAGTTATATATTGCTTCACAGTAATCCACTCTAAAATTTAAACATTTCAACAAGAAATAATTTACTCATGAAAATACAGTTTTTTTTAATGGCTCAACAGAGACAACTCATCTACCCAACATGGAGGTCAGCTTGGGCAGATTGACTTAAGGTTGGCAGACTCACTTTCATGATGGCTCACTCATATTCCTGGCAAGCTGGTACTGCTATCTGGGAAGTCAGTGAGAGTATGAGCTAGGGACATTGCTTCTCTCCATGTGAGTTTCTTCATATGCTGCTTGAGCTTCCTACCAACATAATGGTTGAATCTCAAGTATGAGCACCTCAAGGGATAGATAATGAAAACCCAGTATCTTGAAACATGGGTATGAAAACTAGCATAGTATTTATTTCTTTCTCTGAATTCAGTTCATCAAGCAGTCATAAAGGCCAGACTTATAAGGAGGAGGCATAGACCTGTCTCTCAATAGAAGGAGGGTCAAATTTAAGGATCATGTCTTTAAAATGCCAGTGATCTTAATCTGTATCTTGCCTATCTAACTGAGGTTTCACTGATACATTGTATTGAAATAATATCAATTTTGTGAAACTATCAGAGCTAGTTCAACTTTTTAGAATATTAGATATTTCCCTTTGATTCAAGTAATATGGCTCCAATTCATCAATGGCAGTATTCCCAAGATGTATAAATCCCAGTTGGGACCTATGTTGATGAACCCTCATAGACCAAGATGGCCTTTATCACACCTGGAATTTGGCTCATGGAGATAATACCCTTCACTCCAGCTAAAGAAGTGAAAGCTCAGCTTGCCGGAAGACTTTTCAACCAAGTAATGACTGCTTTTCTTGTGTAAGAAATAGCCCTAACTTGGAACACTTCTATTTTTGCCAGAACATTGTCCAAAGCAGTTCAGATGTGAACTCTTTACAGTTCCTCTTTGCTGAAATTATCTGGGCCTGTGATTGATTAAGCACAAAGTGAACACATAAGCATCTTCCTGAGAAAACAGTGAGGCCATTCAGTGCCTCCTCAGGAAACACAACTCTTTTTGTAAGGTTGGGTCTCCTCCTGGGACAAGACTTCAGAGATTATACAAACTGTGTCTCCCCTGCCAGGGAAATATGCCAAAACTAGGGGTACCAAACAGACATAAGAATGGTGTTAGGGGAAAAGAATGGGAGTGTGTTTCTTTGTAACAACCAGGAAAGTGTAACACATCTTGCTGGTATGAATATATTTGTCTACCATGCAATGCTGCACAATGGATTTTGGAAATCCTTTTTGGGGACGATTAGCTAGCTTATAACAACAACAAAAAAAGCATCTTTCTG